>NC_050578.1:278641363-278762393 GCF_011100635.1 Trichosurus vulpecula | reverse complement strand
GGCTCTGAGGAACAAAGCCAAAGCCAAAGATGGTCTCTGCCCTTAGGAAGCTTGTCCTTCATGGAAATCCTCCCTCCAGGGGCACAGGCCTATCAGCCCCCCAGGCTGTATAGCATCCCACAATCCCCTGCCCAACATGGCAGACCTGCCTTGGGTCTTCTAACATTCTGTAAGTACCTGAGCAGCACAAGTTGGCTCCCCAAGTACGTATTATCTACCCCTTACTCTGGCTCTGGCTATGGGACCATGTCACTATGTTTTTCTGGCCATTGGTGTCTTTGGAAGCTTGTGCCCTCATGGGTAACCCTGAGCAGCCTGCTCCTGCCTCCATGGGCCTCTGCACTCAGTCATTGCAATGGGTCTCTGACCTAATCCATGTGGATGGTGATTAACACCCTCCAGTGATGCTGTTAGCAGCCCATTGATGCCTGACCACTCTATGGGACAGTCAAATGCATCTTCCTAGAGGTTCAGCACAAGGGGGTCCACCCACCTCACTGGGGGCCTCCCTTGCTCTCTCTACATTAGTAAAGTTGCTCCTAAAAATGAAGCTGCTGCTCCCTACACCCTTCCTCAGAAGCAGCATAGGGCCTGGATTTTTTGGGCTTTCACACAGATTAATGAAAAGGGGTGACTGTATTACTTTATTCACTTTCTCCACCAGCCCAGATCGAAGCTCATCTGAGATGTATTATTTAGGTCTTGGAAGATGCTCGAGGCCCATGGAGATTTGAGGACTTGCCCCAATGCTGCACACGTATCAGTTGTGGCTCCTGAGCCAAGGTCTTCGTGACGCGACCCCCCTGGCACTCCTTCCTCTACTAGAGGAGGCCTGTAGGATTTTATCTCCTTTCATGTTGTTTAAGGTGCTAGTCAGTACAAGTGGATGGTCACCAGATCCATCCCTCCAAAGGCTGCTCTGTGCTAATGATTCCAAATCTCCATGTCCTCAGCAGTGAAATGTTTAGGTAAGAGGAAGGGAGCTCACAGATCAACAACCAATGCTTTGTCTTGGGAGGAAAGGAAAATCGATTGGAATCTGCCTTCCTTGCTGGCATGTTTGGTACTCAGGGATCACAGAGAATACCTGGAACTTGCAGCATTTGCCATGTTTGAGACATATCCTGGAGGTGCCAGGATTTGTTTTCTCTGGGCCCTCAGCCAGCATGGGAGAATCCAAACTCCAATAATAAAGAATTGGTGGACAGAGGAGGGCACTCCGGGCAGCTGGGAACCTGCTTATGCCCTCTGAGAGGGGGCAGGCAAATTGTCTGAGAAGGAATGGCCTTTCACAATCTGTCAGTGGCAGGTCCATCCCTTCGTGACTCCCGGAGCTAGGCGGGAGCAAGCTGCCTGACCCAGGAACCAGGAAACTTGGCTTCCAGACCCATCACACCATTTCCTTTCTGTTTGACCTTGGCTGCCCCCTTCCTCTTTTCAGGCCTTCATTTCCTCATCTAAAAGATGAGGCAGTTGGACCAGGTGCTCTCTGGGGCCCATTCCCATCCTAAAATTCTCCAGTTCTAAGCATTTGAGGGTAGAGTCTACACCCTCCCTCTAAGCGTTTTCAGGAGAACTGAAGCTCTTCAAGGGAGAGCACCAGGATAGGTACTTTTGTGTCCCCAGCACCTAGCATAGCACCAGGAACATGGTGGACATGATCAATTGAATTCCAACATTTAACAGGAAAGTAAAGTCAGGAACTGCTTGGGGGAAGTTTTGAAGCTTTTCCAGATCACAGGAAAGTAGGTTTTAATTTAGAGATGTAAAGCCTTAGGAAACATGCACAGATCCAAATGTACCACCTATCATTCCATTAACGATTGTGGCTGAAAGGCATGTCCGTAGACCATCCACCTCAAGGCTTGGGACTCCATCAGGTCCAACTTTCTCATTTTACAGATGAGGACACCCAGAGCATTTAATATATGGAAACTCAACCACACACAATCCAACAGACTCAAACCTGGTTTGGGAACTTGCAGAGCTCAGACCAGGAGGGCAGGGATTAGACATCTGCCCAAATAGCACCTGGGAAACACCAAAAACTTGCTGGCCCCTAGACTGATCTGTGAAAATAGCAGAAGCACACAAAAAGACAGAAACTCAGGCCAGAGATTGCTCCCCTTACCCCCAACCCAGAAATGAGCAGAGCCTAACACTAACATAAAATGCAAAGTCAAGAAGTAGGCTGGAAGAATGAGCAAACAAACAAAAAAGGAACCCGACCATAAAGAGTTTCTACGGTGACAGGGAAGCTCAAGAGTCAAACTCAGAAGAAGACAATGACTTGAAAACATTGACAAGCAAAGTCTCAAAGAAAAATTTAGGTTGGACACATGTCTAAAAACTGTAGAAGAGCTAAAGAAAACAGTTTTTAAAATAACAAAAAAAATTAAACCAAATAAGAGCAATAGAGAAAAAAATGAGAAAAGAAACGAGAGCTATGCAAGAAGGTTATAAAAAGATAGTTAATAGATTTGTAAAAGGGATATAAAACTTTGTTTAAGAAAATAACTCCTTAAAAATTAGGGTTGGCCAAATAGAAGTTAATGAGACATAAAAAATAATGAAACAAAGTCAAAAGATTGGAAAAAATAGAAGAAAATGTAAAATATCTTATAGGAAAAAAACAACTAACCTGAGAAAACAGATGAAGAAGAGACAATTTAAGAATCACTAGACTATTTGAAAGCTATGAAATATTTTTAAAAAGAGTCTAGACATTATATTTCAAGAAATTATAAAGGAAAACCACCCAGATATCTTAGAACCAGAGGGCATGTTAGAAAATTTTTTCCCTCTTCACAGTATTTTATTTTTTCTAATTACATGTAAAGATAGGTTTCAACATTCACTTTTATAAGATTTTGAGTTTCAAATTTTTCTCCCTCCTCCCCCTCCCCAAGATGGCAAGCAATCTGATTATAGAGCTTTAATCATATTAACCATATTTCCACATTAGTCATATTGTGAAAGAAGGATCAGAACAAAAGGGAAAAGCCATGAGAAAGAAAAAACAGAAACAGTGAAAATAGTATTCTTCAGAAATAAGTCTATCATAGCTGATCATCACACAGTGTTGCTGTTACTATGTACAGTGTTCTCCTGGTTCTACTCGCTTCACTCAGCATTAGCTCATGTAAGTCTTTCCAAGCTTTTCTGAAATCTGCCTGCTCATCCTTTCTTATGGCACAATGGTATCCCATTACATTCATATACCACAACTTGTTCAGCCATTCCCCAATGGGCATCCCCTCAATTTCCAATTCTGGAAAAACAGAAATTGAAAGACTCCACTGGTCACTTACCCAAAAAGTAACTCCAAAATGAAAACTCCCGGGAATATTATAGCCCAAATCCAGAACTCACAGGTCATGGAAAAAATAATGCAAAGGGCAAGAAAGGAAGAATTCAGATACCAAAGAACCACAGTAAGGATCACACAAGATCTAGCAGCCACCACTATATAAAAATGGAGGGCTTGGAATATGGTTTTCCAGAAGACAAAGGATCTAGGACCACAACAAAACTGCAAAACTGAATATAATCCTACAGAGGAAGAAAATGGATATTTAATGAAACAGATGACTTTCAATAATTCCTGATGAAAAGACAAGAGCTGAACAGAAAATTTAACCATCAAATACAGGACTCAAGAGAAGCATAAAAAAGTAAATATGATGGAGTAATGATAAGGGACTAAACAAGATTAAAGTGTTTACAATCTTATATGGAGAAAGGATACAAGTAACCCCTTAGAACTTTACCATCACTGGGGATCTTAAAGGGATTCCAGTTAGACCGAGGGCCCAGGTGTAATAACATTGGGATGATCTCTCCCCTTGCAAGAGAGGGGAAAAGAGAACAAGAAGAAGAGGGAAAATTACCTCACATAAATGGGGCACACAAAGAAGAGTTTATATGATAGAGGGAGCAGTTGGGGAGGGAGCAGGCAACACTTAATCCTCACTTTCACCTGAACTGGCTCAAAGAGTGATGAATAAACACACACACACACACACACACACACACACACACACACACACACACAGTTGAGTGCAGAAATTCATCTTGCCCAACAGAAAAGTAGGATGTGAAGTGTTAAGAGAGAAAGTAGGTGGGAGGAATAAAAGGGAGAGTAGATTAAGGGTGGCAGTGGTCACAATTAAAACAGACTCTGGAGGAGGGAACAGGATAAAAAAAGAGAAGGATATGTATAGGAGAAAAGAATGGAGAGAAATGCAGTTAGTGATTGTAACTGTGAATGTGAATAGGTTGAACTCACCCACAAAATGCAAGAAGATGGCAGAATGGATTAGAAACCAGAATCCAACAGTATATTGTTTACCATAAACCCATTTGGATAAGAAAGACATACACAGAGTTAAAATAATGGGCTGGAACAGAAGCTATTATGCTTCAGCTGAAGTAAAGAAAGGCAGGGTAAGCAATCATGATCTGAGACAAAGAAAAATAAAAAACAGACCTAATTTTAAAAGATACACCAGGAAAATATGTTTTGCTAAAAAGGTACTGTAACAATGAATTAACCTCAATACCAAACATGCATGTACCAAATGACATAAAATCCAATTTTAGAAGAAAAGTTAAATGAGTAATAGGAGGACATAGACAGCAAGACTGTATTAGTGGGAAGATCTCAACTTACCCCATTCTCAAACCTAAATAAATCTAACCACTAAAAAAAAAAACCAAACAAACAACAACCAAAAAAAAAACAAGAAAGAAGTTAAGGAGATGAACAAAATTTTAGAAATGTTAGATATCTTCGACCTCTGGAGAACACTGAATAGGAATAGTAGAGTATACCTCATTCTCACCTGTGTATGGCACCTTCACAAAAATTGACCATGTATTAGAGTATAAACCCCAAAAACAAATGCAGAAAAGCAGAAATATTAAATATATCTTTTCCTGACTATAATGCAATAAAAATTACATTCAATAAAAGACCTTTGAAGCACAGATTAAAAATTAATTGAAACAAAATAACCTAATCCTAAAGAACGGGTGGGTCAAAAAATGAATCATAGAAACAAAGAATAATTTCATTCGAGATGAAACAACATACCAAAATTTGTGGGATGCAACCAAAGCAGTACTTAGGGGAACTTTTATATCTTTAAATGTTTACAGCAAAAAGAGAGAAAAAGCAGACCAACAAATTGTCCATGCAACAACAACAAAACTATACTGAACTTCAAAAAGTAACACCTTAAAACCCTCCAAACACCAAAATATCTTGACAATCAAAGGGGAGATTAATAAAATTGAAAGTTAAAAAAATTGAACTGATAAATAAAACTAGAAGCTGTAAATAAAACAGATAGACCATTGATTAATTTGATTTTAAATGAAAGAAGAAAACCAAATTACCAATATCAAGAGTGAAAAAGGTGAACTCAACCAATGAAAAGGAAGTAAAAGCAATTATTAGGAGCTACCTTTTCCACCTCTATGCCAATCAAAAGACAATCTAGATGAAATGAATGAATATTTGCAACCAAATAAATTGTCCACATGAGGAGAAGGGGAAATGGAAAGCCCTTGGAAAAGAATGTTCTCTTTAAGGTCTGCAAAGCACTTACATAAATTATCCCATTTGATCCTCAGATCAACTGTGTGAAGGAGGTGATGTTATTATCTGTATTTCACAAATTAGGAAATTGAGATAAATGGAGGTGGAGTGACTGTCTCTCAGCTAAGTGTCTGAGGCAGGAACCAAACCGTGGAATCGAGCACTGCATACCCAGCTCCAGCCACAGCGACATTTAGTTGCCAAGGTCACGCAGGTAGCACACATTGGAAGCAGAATTTGAACCCGAGCCCTTCTGGCTCTGAAGCCAGCTACCTACCTATGATGCCCCATTGTCTCTCTCTATGAAACGTACAAAATAAATACATGGCGAACTTTTATAAGGGGGTGGGGGCGAAGTCCAGGCTTTGCTCCCCTCCCAGAGTGATGCTCCTGCCCTGTTTCAAGGTGTCTAGAATGATGCCATGGACCCGAATCAGTTAGCCATGACAGACCCTGTGGCCCTCACCCAGAGTTGGGCTCTTTCATCTCTAGATTTGCTCTTGTCCTCCTGCCTTGGGGCAGGGGGCGGGGGAAGGGGGAGGGAGGGAAGGTGGTTATGCAAAAGTAGGAGCTTCAATGCCTGAGAAGCACCAGCCTGGCCCTGCCATCTGCCTCGAGCAGTCTTCTCCCCAGCCCTCAGTCGCTTGAAAAAGGGAACCCAGACAACCCGAAACTCAGGCCAAGTCCCCTGAGACTTGTGGATGGAATCAGCAGCTGGAGCCCAAGCCCTTCTCTTTGGAAGATGATGACAACCTGCTGCTTCTTCCCTGAGAATCTCCGTATGGTGAATGCACTTTCCAGAGAGGACCAGCCTCCACCACGGGGAAGAAAGCTAGAATGGAGTGAGGCTAGGCCTGAGCCCACTATGGCCTACCCAGGTGGTCCCTGCCTGGATTCATCTCAGCGCTGGGGATCTGCAGGGGAAGTCAAGTCAAGTTGCCAGGGCACCTTCCCTAGTCTCCGTGGAAATGCCCAGAGAAAGGGCCATTCTATAGAAAGGGGAGATGGTGGGTCATTGGAGCTCAGAGCTGAAAGAAGGCCTCTGGGGCAGCCAGTCCAACTTCTCCCGGATGTGCCTGACAGGTGGGCATCCAGCTTCTCCTCAGACTGTCCAAAGCAGCCCATTCCCATTCAAGACTGTTCTCCTTGTTAAATCTGAGTTTGTCAGAGGGGCTGCGTAGTAAAGGAGATGCAGCCTATACCTGGGAGGGAGGAAAACCTGGGTTCAAATCTACAAGTCTTTCAGCAGACTCCAGACTCCAGCCTTAAATTCCTCCACAGTAAAACAGCAGCACTGATATCTGTGTCACTTCCTCATGGGATTGGGGTGAGGAAGAAATGAGGTCATGCCCAGCTTGCACTTTGTGAACCTTAAAGACTGGTGTCAGTGCTCATTGTTTGGGGGGACAAACAGAGCAAGGCTGTTCCCTGCTCCACAGGATGGTCCTTCAGAGGCCTGAGTGAGGGCTAAGGCTCTGCCCACACGGGCATGCTGCTGGGGACACAAAGCCATCTCTGGCTTTTAAAAACTGGACATTCGCTGGATTGTAGCTTTAGAGCCAGTGGGGCCTCGGAGATTATCCCACCCCCTCCAGATTTTTAACATGGGAGGAGAAGGGATTTACCCAAGGTCACTGAGGTGGCCAAACAGAGACCAGAACCTGGGGTTTCTGCCTGGCAACCCAGCTGAGCCCCAGGGGGTCAGCCAGTGAACCCCTCCTTCCTTCCCTTGCTCCCCCCGCGCCTGTGGCTGGGCAGGGAGAGGACCACAGGAGCAGCTGTTTCCCTTGCTATGGCCTGGAAAGAATGAGAAAAGCAACTTTTTCTTTTTTGATGGGGCCGGAATGCTTGGTAGCTGCTGGGGGCTGGGCATGCTTAATATTCCATGCTGGGACCCTGGGGTGATCCCAGCACAAAGATGGTGATTCTCTAAGGCTTCCAGGACAAAACCCCAAGTCTCTCCTGGGGGGCTCTCAGCACAGAGGGAGGGAGGGAGGGAGCCCGCCCAGGGAGCAAGCTTTCAGAAGCCTGAGAGGGGCCCACACTCCATCATTGCCATGGTTTCTGTTCCCCAAAGAAATGGACTACCAAGAAAAAGCTCCAAATATCCCCTATGCCTGTCACTGGAGCAGGAGGGCCAAACGTTTTGCCATCCGAGAAGGCCAGAGAATCATGGGAGAGGGGGCCCCAGCTTCCCTTTATTAGGAGATTTGATCACCAACAAAGACAGAAATCTCAGAGTCCAAGGAAAGGGACTGGAGCTGGGCACCTGCACACAGTAGATACTTGATAAATGTTTGTTGAGTGAAGAATGTGTTCTTAATTGAAGAAACACTTCCCCAGAGAGCACCAGAGGATCAGGACCAGGAGGAGGAGGCAATAGGAGGCCTCAGGGCATGGGAGAAAGAGATTGGAGACACTAGGATTCTTGAACCCAGAGAAGCCATGACTAGGGAGGGCCATAAGAGATGCCTTTGCTATCTGAAGGGCCAGCCTGGCGAGGTCGGGTAGGCTCATTCTGTCTGGTTCCAGAAAACAGAACCAGGAGCATGGAGGAGAATCTGCAGAGGCAGATTTGGGCTCCAGGTAAGGAAACATGCTAACAATTTGAGCTGCCCTCAGATGGATGTGAAGTAATGAGGTTCTTATTTTCAAGACAAGATTGGATGGTCCCTTGTAGAGATTCATAAGCAGGGAGGGGTTGGACAAGAAACTTCAGACAATGCAATTCTAAGATAAAAGTGTTTGTGTGTGTTGGGGGCGGGGGGGCATTGGATGCTCACCCAGCCTACAGTGTAGCCCAACTCAAATCCACTTCCTCCATGAAACCCTCCCGAACCCCCCCAGCACTCTACCTAACAGCAGCCAGTCCTGCGAGCACAACCCGGACACAGCCTGGGGCATCTCTCCTTAGCATCCTCCCTTGTGTCTGGGGGGGCGTTTCTTCCTCCCATCCTCTAAACAGATCAGCAGACCTTATCACATTCCTGGGTGCACCTAAAACAACCTATTAATTTGTCAGCTGATTATTTAGGGCTGAGTCTCCCTGGGCTTAGCCAAGCTGGTTCTCAGAAAACAGCCAGACAGTCCATCCCTGGACCTGGACTTGGAACAGACCTGCCAAAGCTTGCGTTCCAATTTACCCAGAAAAATGAACCAGTCACCTCTAACCAATCAAGGAGCATCTGTTAATCGCCCGCAGCATGCCAGGTGCTCCAGAGACCAAAAGTTCCTTCCTCAAGCCCTGGTGCTCATGGTGAAGGTGGTCTTTGAGCTGAACTTTGAAAGAAAGTAGGGGACTCAGAGTCCGAGGCATGGGGGCGCCTCACCTGCACACTGGGACAGACTGAAAATAGAAGTTCATGGAGTCACAAAGATGAGAAGGACCATTCTAAATCCATGTTCTAGACTGATGTGACTGAAAATGGAAGGTCATGGAGTCACAAGGATGAGAAGAACCGTTCTAGATTCATGTTCTAGACTGACATGACTTGTCCTCCTGACTAGACTGTAAGCTTGGTGAGGGCAAGGGTTGTGTCTTATAGAATGAGTATGGTACGGTGGAAAGAGCTCTGGACCTGGGAGTCAGAAGAGTTCTGGGTTCGAATCCTTGCTCTTACACTTCCTGGATGAAGAACCTTGTCCAAGTTATTTGACTTCTCCGCCCCTCTGTAAAGCAGAGTTAAGAATGTCCTCACTGCCTCCCTCCAAGGGCTTTTGTCAGGTCAAGCATTTATTAGGCACCTGTTATGTACCAGGCACCATGCTAAGTGCTGGGGGTACAAATAAAGGCACAAGGCAGGCCCCGCCCTCAAAGAGATGCCATGCCATGCAGACCACAATGTCCATACGAGGTATAGAGAGGCTTGATTGAAGCATTCTTAGACAGATGATGCCTAGCAGACGCCATCATGGTCACTGGTATTACTTCCCAACCTTTACCCCCTTCCTGGCCCAGAGCTCTGTATATGGTGGGTGCTACTGATGCCCACTGACCTCTCAGGATCCACATAAAGCAGATTCCAAGGCTTGACACTCACTTTTCCTTTGCAGAAACCTAATTTATTTCCCAAGGAAGCTGTGAAGAAGATGAAGAAGAAACCGCGTAAGTTAGTAGGCGGGAGAAAAGTGACTTCTGTGCAGAGAGCTGCCAGAGCCTTCCCGCCAGCCGGCCCAAGCATCGTTGCCTGGGGATCGTCGGCCAGGGCTCCAGATGGATTCTCTCATTTAGACATCATATGGCCAGCTTTGATATCCTATCCCTCTGCTTATGCCATCTCATATCCCAGCCACCCCTCTACTTTTTTTTTTTTCATTTCAGCCATACGCCCAGGCAGAAGGCTTCCTTTGGCTGGGAGCAGGGGGAGGGGGAAGGGGGGATCTTTAATAGATTTATGCGACTTGCATTGAAGATGGCAGAAAAGATTTGGGAAAATGCGCTTTTGAGAAAAATGGGCAAAACTGCCAACCAATTAGAAAATAAACTTGGTTTCTTTCTTCCTTATTTATTAACCTTTTGGCTAAAAGAGACTCTGAGCAGGGACCACTCTGCAAATGGAGTTTCCCAGGGCACTAAGACATCTAATCAGTTTCCAAGAATATGCCTCTCAGTGATGGAGAAATCAGTGAGACAACCAGACATAGCCAGGACAGCAAGAGCCTGCTGAGCCTCCTTCCCCAGCCCATCTCCCTCCCTCGAGGTTGGGAAAGGGCCAGGACAGCGGCCAGGCTCTTCTGGTAACTGGGGATAATCCTGTACTCTCTCTATGGTAGACTGGCTTCTGCTCTGAGGGCAGGATGAGTCACCAACATCTAGAGCAGCCCAGCCTCGGAAATCACTGTCCAGTGGCCTGCGCTCCCCTCAGCAGCTAAAGAGATTTTCCCAAAGTGCAGGTGTGACCTCTCCTCAATCAAGGGACAGCCCATCGCTTCTAGGATCCAATAAAGTCTTCTGTTTGGCATTCGTAACCTGGACTCTTCCAACACAGCTGCCTCTTGGTGACTCCCCCCGTATCAGTAGAGACTTTGCCCAGAGATGACCTGTCATTTACACTATAGAAATCATAAGCAGATATAGCTGTTTGCATATTGTCTCTCTGCTTAGACGGGAAGCTCCTTGAAGGCAGGTGCTGATCGACATAGAGAGAGATATTTTGGCCTTTCTTTGCATCCCTAGCACTTAGTATGGTGCCTGGTGCATAGTAAGTACTTAATAAATGCTTATTAACTGATTGACTCCTTGAGAAGCCTTCCCTGACATAACAAGCCCATCAGCCCCACTCAGCACCAGAGTACAGGGGTGTTTGAGACATCTGGACTTTGTCTTAGCCCATGGGGACAGGCTTCATATTTTAGCCAAGCTACCCTCAGGGTCTAGTTTAGGACTCTGAATGCAGTAGGCACTTCACAGTTGTTGGATTGGATTGTATAGTAACTCAACCAAACAAAATTGTAACAAAAAGCCACTTAATACCTTTGTGACCTTGAGCAACTAACTCTGGGTCTCAATTTTCCCATCTGTAAAATGAAAAGGTTAGAGATCTTGGCTCAGTCACTGGCACATAAAAGATGCTTTAATAAATGCTTATTGATTGGTTGGCTTCTCACTCATCCTGACATGCTCCCATTTCCCCTGAGAATGGAGTGGCCCTGCTTGTATCTATCATATGCCCTGACAAAGCACTTAAGGGAGCACATAGTAGGTGCTCAGTAAGTACATGTTCATTAAGTGCCTACTATGTGCCAAGCACTATGCTAAGCACTGGGGGTGCAAAGGAAATTGTTTTTAGTTGAGGGTGGGAAGAAACATTACTCAGTTCACTTTCCTGCTCATGGTCTCTTGGATTTTTCACTAAAGTGTTCCACAATAGTCTATTCAAGCTGTACTTGTGAATGAGATAGAGAGATGTGGGTACAATGTGCCAAAAAAAAAATCTGGGGCTTTTAGTGGATAATAGCTCCTCTTGAGCCACTAATATGCCCTTAGGACGGATGAAGAGAGGCACAGATCCAGCTTCTCTTTGTCCTCTGCTCTGGTGAGCTAAACTGGAGCAGTGAGTGGGCTCCATTCTGGGCACCATGTTTAAAAAGAGCATTGACAAGCTAGTGGACTGAGCCTAGGATAGGAAGGAGCTTGAGTCCATATCCTTCGAGGATTGATTGAAGGACCTGAGGACACTTCCCCTGGATCAGAGGAGACTTATGTGGGGCCATGCTAGCTATCTTCTAGTGTCTGGGGGCTGTCCCACAAAAAAGGAGGCCTCCCCTTGTTCTGCTGGGCCCCAAAGGAGAAACAGGAATGCTACAGAGAGGTTGATCTGGAAAACTTCCTCACAACGGGGCATTGGTTAGCTTGAAGTATAATTTACCACCAACGGACGTGTTCATTTGAAGGCTGAGTGACTCCTTGTTGGGAAAGACGTAGAAGGGCCTCGAGTTGAAACATGTGTTGGACTAGATACCTCGGAGGTCCTTTCTTGCCCTGAGCTTCCAGTATTCTGAGGTCAAGCCAGTTTGCTAGTCCATCATGATGTATTCCATGGCTCTGGGTGCTTCCCAAGCTCTTCTCAAGAGGGAAGGAACCTAGGTCCCTGTTCATATCCAGCACAGATGAGATCAAGTCTCTGCTGAAAGACCACAATTGAGGCTAGTCAGAGAGACGCAAGGCCTCTTCATGTTCCCGTCAGTCAACGTTCTTATGGGGCCCCATAGGTAACAAAAGAGAATTCTGTCTCCCAGGCAGGGAAAGAAGCAGCGGGTCCTTTCTTATTTATGGGAGCCCAAAGTAAATATTTAACCTACAACCTTGGAAACCAAAAAGCTCTTTCGATCCGTATATATCAGGGAACAAAAGTTGGTAGAAAGAAAGGAAGGGAAACTGGATTTCCAGGCCCTATTTTCCTATCTATCCTGAATAATGTACTCTCCTTGGTGCAAATAAAGGCCTCTTTGTCTGATATGGTCTTTTTTTTCCTTCTCAATGAGAAGGGTGCTTGTGTATGAGTGTTATGTTAAATCTGGACTTCATAAAAGATCTCCTTAAGAGGTAAGATTTACATTCCAAACTACAATATGTCCATGGTATATACCGCAAGATATGAAGGATCTACGATTTCATCTGTGTGGAAAGATCTGGGTTCATATCTCTCCATAGACATAGATGAGAATACGGCATCATGAGTCTTCAGGACCATGTGGCAAGCTGCTGGTGGTGAGCCTTGGAACTTGGCTAGGCTGATTCTCGGGCACATCCTCAGTTGCCAGGCCAACACTCAAGGCCTTTCCTATGTGGTAGGACCTTGCCTCTTTCCACTGGCACAGCTTTGAAGGTCCCCAAACTACCCCTTCAGAATCACAGAACATTGGATCTCAGAGAAGCCTCATTGGTTCACTGACAGGATGGACTCGGTGGCCTCTGCAGACCTTTCTAGCTCTAAATCTGGGATCCTATTCCCGGGGCAGGCCCGATCTTCCTTGGTCTCACTGGTCAGGAAGGACTAATACAATACCAGGGACTTTGATGGCTTTAAGTTCATGAAGCATGCTGCCTTCTGATAATCCTGGGAGAGAGGCACTCTCCATTTACAAATGAGGAAGTAGGGCTCCTGGTCAGATGTCAGGATTGGAATCCAGGCCTGACCTGAGTCAAGTTCAGTTCTCAGACCACTTTGCCATTCTGATCTCCTGATGGAACCTCTTGGGACACCACTGGGGCCTCTTTGAGGCTGGGCATCTGAGAAGGGAGGGTCTGGGGTTGCTAAGGAAGGCTCCCTGGAAGGATAGAGGTTTGGTCTGGACCATGGACCAGGATCAGGAAATGTGCCAGCAAGGGGGTGCTGAACTCAAAGCTAGCACCTGCTGGGATCAGGTCTGATTTCTTAGGACCTCTCCCCACAGATGTTGATATGATGGAAAGATTGCCAAGCTCAATCCACTTCCTTGAAATTGGATTCCCTCGTCCAGTGTTGTGGAAGGGATGTGGCCTAGGTCATGTCCACTTGGTTTAGGCCAGTGAGGTCTGCTTCCTGGACTTTTCAGAACTTCCTGACAGTGCTGAAAACCCTGGAGTTGCCCTGGGGCTACTGGGAAGCCAGAGCTTGGGAATCATCCTATTGGATGGCCAGCACTAGAATCCCAGAATCCTCTAGTTCTGGAGCAGGGGCCATTCTAGGAGCAGAGGAAGCTCTGGGCAGACTGTACTCATCCTTCTGTGGCTCCCATCTCTCAGACACACACCCACACCCAGGCATGGCTCTCTGTCCACTGGGTCCTCCTGCCCACTTCCCTAACTGAGCCTGTCCTCAGGACGATGGTCCCTCAAACAGACCCAGAGCCCTGGTGCCCTCAGATTTGGGATGGTAAAGAGAGAGAGCTGACATTTCTACAGTGTTTCAAGTTCAAGCTTTCGACCTATACAGACCCATCTGAACCTTGAACCCAGCCTGGGCAGTGAGTACTGCAGGTCTGATCATCCACCTTTTACAAAGAAGAACAAAGTGCTCCTGGGAACTGGCCTAACTTTGGAGAGCCTGGGATCCCCTGAGGGGGCATCTGAGAAGGACTCTCTTGGTGGTGGGTGATTATCCCAGAAGGCTCACCCCACCCACCTTGCCTATCCCACAAGTGCCTCCTCCAACAGGAAGCTGTCCCTGATTCTCCTGCCACCCCCACTCCTTCCTGACACAAGCCATCTGTGTTCCCTCCAGTAGAACATACGACCTTGAAGGCAGGGCTGTTGTTTGTCTTTCTATCCCCAATACTTGCTCAGTGCTGGGCAGACACTGAAAAGGGCTTTGTAAATGTTGAATGGAATTTAAGAGAAGTGATGGAAGAAGGAAGAAAAGATAGGATGTACTGACTGCTAACTGCATGACCCTGTATCAGTCTCTTCCTCTCCCTCAGGACTCAGTTTCCTCATCTGAAAAATGGAAGAACTGGACCAAAAGAATGACCCCTACATGTGATCTGACGACAATGACATCTGGTATACAGTAGATGCTTAATCAAGTACACCTAGGGCATGCAATGGATAGAGTGCCAGCCCTGCAGTCAGGAAGACATCTTTCTGAGTTCAAATCCAGGCTCAGACACTCACTGGCTGTGTGACCCTGGACCAGTCACTTCACCCTGCTGGCCTCAGTTTCCTCATCTGTAAAATGAGCCAGAGAAGGAAATGGCCAACCCCTCCAGTGTCTCTGCCAAGAGAACCCCAATGGGGTCACGGAAGGTCAGACGCGCCTAGAAAACGACTGACTAAAAGGCTTAATCGATGCCAGTTGACTGAGAGTTGACATTGATAGAGAGAGATAAAGTTGACACAGCACATGATAGACATCAACTCATTTAAAACTCACCATAACCCAGGACATTATTACCTCCATCTTACAGATGAGGAAACTGAGGCTCCATGAGAGAAAATGCCTCGCCCAGAGTTACACAGTGACAGGAGCAAAATTAGACCAGAGTCTCTCCTGACTCTGCCTAGCACACCTCCCGCTCCTTGGCATCTGGGGATCCAGAGAGCTACAGGCCAGGAAGACTCCTGATTCAACCCAGATGCCCAGCCAGGAGGCACATGCTCCCTAGTTTCCAGTGCTGAGGGCATGGGGGGGAGTCTACACTGTCAGAAGTCAGCCCTTCCCCTCTGGAAAGCCTAGGAACAATGAGGAAAGCCATGAGCCCTGGGTCACATGTGGGAGAGAACCCTGGGAAGATGAGGAGCTTTGGGGGCTCCCCCAACCGACTGGCCGGCCAAGGCAGATGCCTAATGAGGGCCCCATTCCCATCCAGCCCCGATGGCCACAACCATCAATGGGAATGACAAGGGCTTGAAACACAGGGGTCTGTGAGCTTCCCTAACCTCATCGTTTGCAGCTCCCAATGCCGGAGTTCTCAGGCTCAAAGGGCGTGACTCAGAATTAGATTGTTTTAAGGAAAAAAAATGAGACAAGCTGCATTAAAACAGGTCAGGAGGCCACAGATGGTCTGCAAGCCCCCCTCCCCTTTTTTTCCTGTAATTGTTCTTGAAAGACGAGATTCCATTTCATCTGAAATGCGAGGCCTCTGGCTTTGCAAAACATGGTGCGCACCCCCCATGGAGCCCAGGTTCAGTTCAGCCGTTTTATGTAGCTACAGGAGGGATCGAATAAAACAGACTGTTCCCAGCTTCTGGGAGAGGGCTCCTTTCTTCCCCCCTAAAAGGTTTGTTCCTGGTCATAAATTCTTCGTCTCTCCCAAGCCGGCCCCACTAGGATGTACATGTCGGTAAACAGTGTAGTTAAAAACACGTTTAAAGTCTGAAGAAAAGGCCCAGGACAATGCTGTATTGTCCCCACTGGCCGATTGGACGTCCACCTTCTTTGATTCCTTAACTTTGCTGTCCGCCCGGATGAGACTGGCCCCACTCTGGGGTCCATCAAACCTGCGCTCCAAGCCTTGAGTGAGCATTGCCTACCAGGCCGACACCGTTTGGCCCAATTTACCAGCCATTTCTGGGAGGACGTCCGGCTCCTTTTTATTTGGTGCACATCGAAAACGCCTTGACAAAGTTCCCTGGAAAATTTACTTCTTTTCTTTCTCCCTCACTTCTGCTCAGATCTTTAGTGGCCGATGTAGCCCAAGATGACTCCAGGACAAAAATGCCGTCTAGCCCCGCCAGTAAATCTGGCCCCCATTCAGTCTAGTTAAATAAGTGCTTTATGCCCATTGTCCGGGCCTCTGAAAAAGAGCCTGCGTCCTTGAGAGTTTCCTACAATAAATTAAACACATCACAACCACTGAAGGGTGGGGGGCAGGCAGGGAGGGGAGAAATGCCGAGCTCCAGCCTAGGGGAGTTGAGCCAGCCCTCTGCA
The DNA here is from genome assembly GCF_011100635.1 of Trichosurus vulpecula. Classification (NCBI taxonomy): domain Eukaryota; kingdom Metazoa; phylum Chordata; class Mammalia; order Diprotodontia; family Phalangeridae; genus Trichosurus; species Trichosurus vulpecula. Next base: position 278,745,941 of record NC_050578.1, on the reverse strand, counting down.
ATGTCATACTTCTCATTCCGAAACACACCCACAGATAAGAGTTCCCCAGCTCCCAACAGGCACTGAGAGCAGAAGGTTATTTCCTTAGGAATTCAGTCCTGCTTGGCTTTTGCAGCTGCAGAAATGCACCCAGCTTAAACTTGGGAGGGGAGGCGGAAATCCATGGGGACCAACCCCAGTTCTCAAATACTGGAGTGCCCACCTGCTGCCCTCCTCACTGGGGGATGACAATAATAGCTGCCATTCCTAAAATGTTTTAGGGTTGGCCAAGAATGCCCTTCTTTAACATCCCTTTGGGTCAGGTACTACAGATGTTGGTGCCTTCATTGTACAAATGAGGAAACTGAGGCTGAGAAGAGTAAAGGGATTTGAGGAAGTGGGGTTCCCAGCATCCAGCCTCAGATGAGCAAGTCCCTCACCATGAAGGGAAGTTAGTGGGCCCTGGGGGTTGGTTCTGCCATTCTATACACTCCTGATATGCCTGACTTGCCTCAAGCACAGACCTGTGTTACTGGAAGAAGAAAGATGGGGTGGAGCTTGGGAATCACTTCTTCCTCCGAAGATGTCTTCAAAGGGTCCAGTCCTAGAAGATGCATGGTGTCCTTTGGCAGGGTAAATGATCATAGCAATGGACATGAACATTGCACAGCACCTCGTGTCACCCTTACAGGGGCTACAAGCTTCACTTCCCCCATTTCACAGATGAAAATACTGATCATTCTAAGTCATCCTGGGGTCCTCCCCCCATATCCAATCTGTTGGTAAATACTGCCATTTCTCCCTTCATTGTCTTTCTCCTTGCCTCCTCATTGATCTTCCTGCCTTGAGCCTTGCTCAAATCTAACCTCCTCAAAAATGCCAAAGAGATCCTCCTAAATCCAAGGTCTGACTGGGTCACTCCCCTGCTCAAAAAGCTGCAGTGACTCCCTATTACGCCCAGGCATCCTTTTGTAGGAGCTAACTCCCATGCCTGGAATGCACTTCTTCTTCCCTTCTGCACCCCAGCACACCTACTTTCCTTCCAAATCCAGCTGAAATACCACCTACAGCCTCTCTTTACCTGTTAATACCACCTCATCCCCTTCACCCCCAACCTTAAGCCTGAAGCCAGCTTGTCTTTGCTGTGCATTTACTTAGGACTTACTTGTATGGGTGCGTGTCCTCCCCACCTTCCCCACAGAGCTCTAGAGGGCTAGGATGACTTTAAGACACTTAACAGAAGCTTGTTCATTGACTGACTGATAGGAGAGCTCGACACTTATCCCTGGTTACACAGCTAATATGATAGGCAGGTTTCTAATGGAACCTTTCTCTGATTGGAGGGGACTATCTGAAAGCTAACTAACCGATGTGACTTGTTGGGGCCACCGAGGAGCTCCCCTGCGCTTGCGCTTGGGGCCCCTAGAAACCTGGGGTCTTTCCCAGGCTGACTATTGAATAAGTGAGTCATTGTCACACAAATGTTGTTGTTGGAATTAAGACGTTTAGCCTGAAGAAGACGGGACTCTGAGGAACATCGGAGATGAGAATTTTACTTGAGGAAAGGGACTGGCGCTAGAGGGAGAGTTAGAAATGAGGGCCGGGCTCACATGGAGGCAGATTCTTAGCTCAATATAAGAAAAGCTGCCCCCTCCCCTTTCCCCCCCATGGAAGCTGTTGAGAATCAGAATGAATAGGCCATCTTGGAAGGTGGGAAGCTCCCCTTCCCAGGAGCCATGCCAGGCGCTGCTGCGGATGGATCCTGCCCCAGGAGCTCGGGTTCTGTTCCGCTGGGCGAGTCTGAACTGCGCAGGTCCTCAGCCCCTCACACCTGCCCCACCCCAGCCCCACCTCGACACTCTCTACTTCATCCTGGACTCAGATGTCAAACTGACCTTCATGGAGCCTAGGTCCCATCACGGCACACACTCCCCCACTCAATAACCTCCAGTGGCTCCCTGTTACTTCCAGGCTCAAATAGAAAACCCTCCGTCTGGACTCTACAGCCTTTCATGACTGCCTCTTTCCCCTCCCCAGTCTTCCTCACCCCCAGTGTGTCCCTGTCAATCCCGTGACTCCGCCCTCCTGACCGTTCCATGAAGCTCCGGCACTTACTTGGGCCGAGTCCTGTGCCCAGAATGCTGCCCCTCCTCTCCTCTGCCTCCTGGCTTCCCTGGTCCTCCTCAGTCCTGGGGCCTTCCCTCTGAGATGCCCCGGCCCCCGCCACTTCCACCGTGTGCACCCTGAGCTCAGTTTGGGTTTGGTTTGCTTCTGCCTGTCTGGTGTGTCTGCATGGTAGGTGCCGACTGACTGACAGCCTCTGTGAGCCTCAGCTTTCTCACCTATAAAATGGGTGCTTGGCGAGCCTTAGAGGACTGTGTCAATGCCAGTTACTATTCCAGCTGTTGCAGTTGTTGTCATGAGAGCAGAGGCTGGCTCCCCGCCCCCCCCCCCCCGCCCCCAGACGAGGATGCCGGAAAGGGGACTCCTGTAGAAGGAAGTGATTAGACCAAATGACTTCGTTTGTTCCTTCCCACTTGAAGACTTGTGGCCGCTTGCCTCGACTTACCCGTGGGGACCATAGGATTTTACCGTAATAAGTGATCATAGTCCGCTCTCTTTGTTTTGAGGATAGGGCCGGGGGAGGTCGGCTTGCTCCAGATGTCAGACCCAGACTTCAAACTCGAGTCTGATTCCAAATCCTCCTGCCTCCTCCTTGTGGGAAGGGAAGGACGGAGGGAGGCAGTGGGGAGGAGCTCCCAGCTCGGGACGGGCAAGCTCTGCCTTCTGACTCATTGCACCAGCCCTCCTCCTGTGCCTGACCTGTGGCTTCGGAACTTTCCCAGCCCCGCTGACCTAAAAGCCCAGACTTCTGAGGCTGGGGTCTACCTGGCTCTCCGGATCCTGGCTCCTTAGCCTGCTGCGTGCTCCCAGAGCTGACAAAAACAACAATCCAAGGCTGAATGTTCTCCCCCTCCCCCCCACCCCCACCTCCAGCATTCTTCTTCGGGTTGGACTGGACCTCCTGCTGAGGTCCCACCCACCTCAGACACTTAATATTTCCCATGAAGCCTGAGCACAGAGAGCCATCATGGGGCTTCCCCTGAGAGGTCCTATTCATCCTCTTGGCGTCTCACCGCCATGCTGAAGAGACAAGGGGTAGCCTGCAGTTAGAGAGACCCGAGATCGAATCCAGCCTCCGACAAAATCTGCTTCTAGCTGACAGGGCCCGGCTGATTACACATCACGCCCCTTCCCAAGTCTAGACAACAATAATTTTTACATGGAACATTGAGGTTTGCAAAGCACTTTCCATGGGTTATATTATTTGACCCTCACATCTCTTCGAGGTAGGGGCTATACCTCTTATACCCATTTCATTGAAGAAATTGAGGCTAAGCGTTTAAGTAACTTGTCCAGGTTCACACTGCTCATCTGAGGCAGGATTCAAACTCACGTCTTCCTGACTCTTAAATCCAACAAGTCTACCCACTCCCACTTGAGCTAACACTGCCCCTCTCCCGCATCATCCCACCTCCTGGGATCCCACCTCCCACCTCTAGGCCTTTGCAGTCTGTCTCCCCTTCCTCAAAACGTTTCCCTTCCTCTCTCCACTGCTTGGATCCCAGCTCCCTTCAAGGCTCAGCATAAGCACATGCCAGGGGCCTGTCTTGACTTCTCCAGCCTTAGCAAGTTCCCCTCTCTGCCCACAATTTTTGTTATCAACAATAATAGACAACATTTTATATAGTAGTTAAGGTTTGCAATGTGGTATATATGTATCATTTCATAACTGTGCACGCATTTTCTATTTCCCGATTTTCCGAGATATTTTTCCCCCCACTGGAATGTAAACTCCTTTAGGGCAGGGATACTTTCGGTGCTTAGCATATTGCCCAGCACACAGCAGGTATTTAATAAATGCTTGCTGAATTTATTGGGTGAGATTGACTCGTACTGCCTGGCACACAGCAGGTATTTAACAAATGTTCGTTGAATTTATTGGATTGGATTGACTTGTACTGCCTGGCACACAGCAGGTATTTAATAAATGCTTGCTGAATTTATTGAATTGGACTGACTCTAAAACAGGCTGGGTAAGGACACCATGATGTTATAGTGCCTAAGAGGCAGGAAGCTTGGGTTTGAGCCTTGACTCTCCCACTAAGCAGAAGACAATCAAGCTCAGAGTCCTCATTTGAAAAGGGAGAGGGCTGGGTTTGAGGTGTCCTTTCTCTTCACTGGGCCTCTGTAGGATGGAGAGGTTGGATCGTGAGAAGCCTGAGGCCTCTCTTTCCAGGTTATCAGTGCCTAACAGGGCGGGTCCATGTCTTAACCTTCCTAGTAGGAAGGTGGGAGGGATTCCCCACATGAGCCTGGCATGCACCAGCCTTGGGGGAAAGCGTGAGAGAGCCAGGACAAGGCAGAGGATCAAGGAGGAAACGGTCCCCAGGAGCCCCTTTGGAATGTGGGATCGGCCCAATCACCGCCCCCAGATTGAAGACAAAGCCCAGTTCTGAAGAACTCCTCTGTCTCTCTCCCGGCTGCGGCCCCTCCAGCGAGGGTGCGGCTCAGCCCCAAGACCAAGAGTCCTGGGACATGATGGAGTGGGGGAGGGAGGGCAAGGAGAGCCACCAGGCAGGCACCCAAACTGTGGCTGGCAAACCCTCTACCTGAGGTGAGCCTGCTTCCAGCCAGGAAGCCAGACCTGGCCAGCCTCTCATCTCAGGACTATTAGAGCAGTACAATATCCAGCCTTGGAGAAACTGAGGGAGACACCCTCTACTCCCTTGCTCATTGTAGGGGATCCCCTGGCTGCCAACATCCCCTTAAAGGCAAAACTCTCCTGTCCTCAGTTCCATCCCTCAGGTCCTTCAGGAAAAACACCCAATATGAGCAACTAATCGTCCGCCTCTGCAGGAGCCATGGCAAATGGATGTTTGGCCCTCTCGGGGGAAATATGGGCACTGAGAGGCATTCTGTAAACATAATGCCTCACTCTGCCTGCCCCCCAAAATGGACAGAATGATGGGAAAGCAGCTGGCAGACAGATTCCAGTATCTGTTCTGTAAATGCAGCCAACTTTGGGCTAAGCTAAGGGATCCAAGCTGTGCCTGCCCTCGGGAGGCTTATATTCTGTTGGGGAAGTCAACGTGTGCATATAGAAATGTACACAAAAGAAATCCCAGGCAGTTAGAGAGAGGGGCCAGAGCTACAGCTGGGGGTGTGTGGGGGGGAATCAGAAGATGGGACTTGGGCTGAGGTGTGAAGGGAACAAAGATTTCCAAGATGTCCCTGGGATCCTGCTGTGCGGCCACCCCCTGCTCCACCCCTATCCAGGGCTGGCTCAGTTTACCAACACAGGACACACAAAGGCAATTCTTTGGATCCCTTCTAATCTTTCTCCCTCTTTCACCCAAATAGCATTGAGTCCAACACTTTGCTAAAGGCCACATACACCATTCACAGCCCTCTCCTGGGGTCCTTCCTGGATTAGCCTCTCCCTCCTTTGGGATTGTGGGATGGTTTCATTCAAACCTTCCCACCTTCACTGTCTTCAGCCTGAGTCCTGGAATCCAGGACTTGTAAGGACTCTCCCATCTCTTCCTGTATCACTGGGCAGTGTCACAGACAGTGCTCCATGATGTATCTGCCAGCCCCAATTACAAAGCACTTCAGATCAGGAATTGTCTGTCAATGGAGGGTCGGCACCTTCTCTGTGACTGATGGTCTTGGAAGTTGCCTGATGCACTGAACAGTTAAACCACTTGAGCAAGTTCAAAACACCTGGAAGGTCAGAAGCCTCCCTTGAACCCAGGTCAGATCTTCCTGATTCTGAGACCATCTCTGTAACCATCATGTCGCACTGTCTTTCTCACACCATAAATTGCTATGTCAATGTACCAACAACTGCAGCAAATTGAAGGTACAAAGGCAAAAGCCAAGAGTCCCTGACCTCAAGGAGCTTCTAATCTATTAGCACCATGTACGCACCAGTAATGACTGGGCACAGGTAAGTATAACACAATGTAGGGAGTGAAGGGGCATAACAGTAACCACACTGGCATACCCAGGATGCCTGCTAGTGCAGGCTCTTCTATCTGCCTTATTAGGAAAGATAGCTGTTTCAGGGGTCAACAATCTTCTTTAATTAAATAGAAAAAATACAGAGAAGAGAAATAAAGACCAACAGACAGGGCTCTACTGCCTGAAATCAAAGCTTTATATCTACCACTGAATCAAGAGAGCCTTTACCTCTGGGGAGTTGGGGAGGTCTGAACATACAGCCACTCAGAGTCTTGACCAGGGAATCACAACATCTTTCTCATAAGTGAGCCCCCAAAGCAAAAGCTCACTTCTCAGAATATATACTCTTTTGGCTAATAGGCTCAGACCCAGAAGGCATCACAGCCCTTGTGGCTCAGTGCCTAATTACCTTAGTACCAAAAGGTGTGGAAGCCTTCTTTCAAGCAAGCAAGCATCCTTCAATGGGCTCCACATGAGGCCTATTGATGGGCAGGGAAGATCTTATTCCCCATTAACCTTACAAGAGGAGAGAGGAATGTTCAGCTGGAGAACTCTGGGTAAATCAGAGAACAGAGACTCTACCCACTCTGTCTGAATGACCACCAAACCCACAGGAATGAGGGCACCCAGGGCCAGAGAGGACAGTGGAATATCACCTCCATATTCTGGAATCTTTCTCTGTCTTAATGCAGTCTGAGACCACATTAGTATTTTTGGCTATCCTGTTTCACAATGAACTCATATCAAGTTTGTGGTCCACTGAAACCTCTTGATCTTTTTCAGAAAAATTGCTGTCTCAGCCCGCCCTTATGAAAGCCATGATCTTTTCTGAGCAAAGAACGGAAAAAAAGACTGGGATAAAAATCAAGAAGTGGGATGGTCCCATATTTACCTGCTGGGGCATTCTCAGCTCTGTGTCAGGCATAGCTTCAATGAAAGTAGGTTGCTCTTTGGAACTCAGTACTTTTCCCTATTGGAAATGTTTTCCTATCTCTCAATCCAGTGGTGGGTGTACCAAGGAGTGACAAACACACCGGCTGTGACTCATGGACCATCAGCCTGAAAGCTCTGTCAGAACTTGAAGGGTGGTACAGATTTCCAAAGATTTGGGAGGGTTTTTGTTAAGCCTCTGAAAGGTCCACATTTCATAACTGTGGCTATGGGGAAGAAAGAGCCCTACTTTTTTTTCCCTCAAGCAAGAGCCTCCCCTGTCCAAGGTTTGATGTCACTCATTCCAACAAACCTCTCCCAGTCATTCAGGGATGGGTGTTTCTCTCTGAGGGCCTTTCCTTTTCTGATGACTGAAGAGGTTCTTTTCTTCTATTGCAAGAAGACCATATTAACTTAGGAGTAGTCTGGGTCCTTCTCAAGGCCAATGGACTCTCTAGTAAGTCTTTAAAACAAGGTTCCCGGTGAGAGCAAGGGAGAGAAGTCTCTGGGAGCTCAGGGCCTAACCTGGAGTCTCCAGCTCAATTTGAGCCTGGCCAACATGTATGTCCAGACACCCTCTAGGTTCAATGGGCAAAATATGAGCTGGAAAGCCTGCCCTCCAGGCCCTCAGAGTGGAGAGGACTAGACTGCATAGACCATCTATAAACAGGGAATATAGAGAGAGGGTTAGGTGCCAGGGGACTGGAAGGAGCATGGAGGGGCCAGAATGAGCCAGAGAAGGCCAGAATGGTGTGGCAGAAAGAGCCTGGCCTGAATGACACAATGTAAGCATCTCAAGGCCAAGGTCTGCTTCATTTCTAGCTTTGTATCTCCAGCATCAGGCACAGAGAGATGGGCATGTAGTACGACCTGATGAATGCTTAATGGGTAAGATGGGAGAGAATAGAGCTAGGATAGGTAGGGTAGGGTAGGATGGGATGGGATGGGATAGTGCCTGGTACATAGTAGGCACTTAATGAACATTTATTGAATTGAATTAAATTGGACCTCCCACTTCCATGCAGGAGTAAGTTGGGAGCATCTTCTCATAACCCTTCATTGGCATACTGCTTGATCTTCATAATTTTGTTACATTCACTTTTCATTTCTTGAAGCATCTTTGCTCTTTCATTTCCGTTGTTGTCTTCATTGTGTAGATTATTTCCTTGGCTCACCATCAGTTCGTATAGCTCTTTCCAGGCTTCTCTGTGTCCATTGCATGCATCATTTTTCTCCAGCATCACTTCGTATAGCTCTTTCCGGGCTTCTCTGTATCTGTTGCATGCATCATTTTTCTCCAGCATCAGTTCATATAGCTCTTTCCAGGCTTCTCTGTATCTGTTGCATACATCATTTTTCTCCAGCATCAGTTTGTATAGCTCTTTCCAGGCTGCTCTGTGTCCGTTGCATGCATCATTTTTCTCCAGCATCACTTCGTATAGCTCTTTCCGGGCTTCTCTGTATCTGTTGCATACATCATTTTTCTCCAGCATCAGTTCATATAGCTCTTTCCAGGCTTCTCTGTATCTGTTGCATGCATCATTTTTCTCCAGCATCAGTTCATATAGCTCTTTCCGGGCTTCTCTGTATCTGTTGCATGCATCATTTTTCTCCAGCATCAGTTCATATAGCTCTTTCCAGGCTTCTCTGTATCCACTGCATGCATCATTTTTCTCCAGCATGATAACATTCTACCATATTCACGTAGCATCATGCATCTAGCCATTCCCCAGTCGATGGGCATCTACTTTGTTTCCAATTCTTTGCTATTATAAACAATGCTGCTATAAATATTTCAAGGCATATAGAGACTTTCTTATCAATGGCTTCCTTAGGTTATAAGACCAGGAACAGAATCTCTGCTGAGCTTTCAGAGGTGGACAGGTTTCTTTGTATGGACAAATGTTTTTGATTTGTTTTCTTAACTTCCTACTTGGTGTAAAAAGCATCAGGAACATTTTGGACACATGTTTAACTGAAGGTAGCAGACTTAATCTATCAGATAATTTGAGCAATTGCCCAAATGGAGTATAATATTTTTACCACCATCATGCCTGCGTTTGTTACATTATTAATTCAGCCAGTGGACAAGGGCATTGCTCAGAATATAAAGTGTTTTAGAAATTTCAATAATGTTGGTTTATTACATAAGCAAGCACTATACAGAACTTTCAATCTTAGAAAAGATGAATTTTTTAATGTTGCTTGTGCCTCGAGGTGTTAAAAAGTGAAATATTAAAGGGCTTGGAGAAAAAAAAATTCAAGTTGCTTTTCAGAGGGGCCCCACAGTGTCATGAATGAGCAGAGGGAAGGAGGAGCCTTGGACCCGTGACTTCATCAATATGAAGGCCTCCCAGTGCAACAAAGCTCTCTGCTGATGCTGATTGCAACTCTTCCAAAATGTACAGTCTTAAAGGGACTGGGTTAAGTGACTTGCTCAGGGTGAGCCACACAGCCCCTAGGAAGGTATCAGTACTAAAACTCAGACCTTGTTGCCTCCAAAACCAACCCTACTAGGCTACACTGCCTCGACCTCTCCATGATCGCAGCTAATATTAATGCTTACAGAGAGTTCTACTTCCATTGTCTTGTATGAGTTTCATGCCAGTCTTCTGGAGCCTCAGCCATCATTTCACAGAAGAGGAAACTGAGACTTAGTACTTTTAAAGCATATTGCCCCCAATCACACACAGCTAGTGAGCGGAGGGGGGATGTGTTGGAACCCAAACCTCTCCTCTCTTAGGGGATCATGGATTGAGAACTGCAAGGCCTTCATTTGACAGGTGAGGAAACCAAGTTCCAAGGAGGTGAATGACTTGCCCAAGGTGCCCCAGGTGGGAAGTGGCCCAGCTGGGATTTGATTCCAGTGCACCAGACCATTGCTGAACCACACAAGGTAGGAAAATAGGGCCCAGAGCAGAGAAGGAACTTGGCAAAGGCCACACAGCAAGGAAGCGCCTCTATGAGAGCGAAGAGGGCCCATGGGTCCCTGCAGGGGTCACCTCAAGAGTCACAGACCAGGTCGGGAGGCATGAGGCCTGCAATGCTCCACTACCCATTGGCCTAAGGCAAGATGACAATGTGTGATTGCAGGTTAGGAACAAAGCTGACCATGGGCAGGTGGAGAAGCAGGCCTGCAATCGAGACAGACTCCCAGACGGCGAGCTGCCATGGATGGAAGTATTACATTTCTACTTGCTCATTAAAGTGAAAATAAATATATATATTTACAAATGGACCTATTTTTTTTCCTTTGAGGGTTACCCCCAAACCAAAGGATTAACCCATTAGTGACATTTATCCTAAAAGAGGAACCCAGAGGATGGCTCTGGCAGAGCCTGTGATGTAGCCCAACCTATTCTTCCCAAGGCACAGAGAATGCAGAAGATGGTGTGGGAGATGAGAAAGAGAGAGGAGGAGGAGAAAGAGGAAGAACAAATGGAGGAAAAGGAAAAGGAGAGGAGGAAAAGGCAGAAGATGGTGTGGGAGATGAGAAAGAGAGAGGAGGAGAAAGAGGAAGAACAGGTAGAGAAAAAGGAGAAGGAGAGGAAGAAAAGGCAGAAGATGGTGTGGGAGAATGAGAAAGAGGGAGGAGAAAGAGGAAGAACAGGTGGAGAAAAAGGAGAAGGAGAGGAGGAAAAGGCAGAAGGAAGAAAACAAACAGTAAGCACCTACTGTGTGCCAAGCACTGTCTAAGTGCTTTACAAATACCATCTCATTAAATCCTCACAACACCCTTCAAGGTAAGTGCTGTTATTTTCCCAGTTTTACAGTTGAGGAAACTGAGTCTGGTGAAGGGACTTGCTCAGTCACAGAACTAGGAAATATCTCAGACTGGATTTGCACTCACGAGCCCAGTAGTCTATCCATCATGGTGCCCAGAGAGGCCTCCCAGGGCACCTTCCAAGTGCGTGATTCTGGCTTTCTGAGCTTCTGTGCAGTGCCCAAAGGGGATGCTGGGTCCTCCCTGACCTGCAGGCTCGGAGCCCAGGACTCATTCACACATTTCCCACCCAATCGCAGTGCTTCAGACACAAGAGGACACCTCAGCAATGCCTTCTTTTGGCAGAAGGGGAGCCTAGGTCTTTGAGTTGGTTAGTGGTGACACCCAGTATGAGACCCAAATGTTCTGACAACATCCAGGACTCTTTCTACCCTATCACACTGACCCCAGGGAAACACAGGTCTCCCTTATTTTGTTCCATAGGAAAGGAGTCTGTCCGTGATGATCCCAGACAATGCCAGCTCCTGGGGGTGCAGTGCCATGGACAAATGACTTTAGATTCAACATCAGTTGTTGGTGAAAAATCTGCTTCCCATCCCACCACACCCATACAACACACACACACACACACACACACACACACACACACACACATACACGCACGCATGCACGCATGCACACCTGTCAGTGGTTTTGCAGTTTCCCGGCCTGGCTCTGATGACAATATGTTGCTTCTGTTGTTTACTTGGTGGGAGAAGGTCCCATGCTCCTCCTTCTCCGGGCAGCTTTGTACAGGGAAATGTTCCTCTTCTTTGGTGCTTGTTAATCTACCCATCTTCGAAGCTCCTGCCTTAGGGCCCACCCAACCCAGCAGATTGGTGATTTGAAGCATACAAACTGACCTCCTTAGCCCACCCTATCTCCTGATCCCCCTAGACCGCAGACCAGGCTTCCTCTGAACACCATCCAGACATCACCTCTGACCCAGAAGAGCTCCCATGTGCCTGAGACCCTTCCGTCCCCCCACCTTCCATCTCGTGCCCTGTGGTAGTATTGAATCGCCAGTAATGCCATCACTTCCAGAGAAGGGGTGTCATGTATATCAGCTCACCCTCTCTCTGGCTCCCACTTCCCTGGCCCCAGTGGGTATATTCTTATCTTCCTTTATCAGAATGTAGCACTGGCGTGCAGGAGCCGTCTCCTTTTTCATCTCTATGTCCCCAGAGCCTAACACAGTGCCTAGAACATAGTAAAAGGTTTTTCATGGACAGCCCACATGGCTTATCCATCTGTCCTGAGACGCCAGTGTCAGACAGAGACAGAGAAACAGAAAAGAGAATGACAGAGAGGAAAGAAGGAGAGACAGAGAGAGAGAGAGGAAGAGAGAGAGACAGAGGAGATAAAGAGACAGACAGGAAGAGAGGGACAGAGACAGAGAGATAAAGAGACAGAAACGGAGAGGGGGAGGGAGGGGGAGAGAGACAGAGACAGAGAGATAGAGAAAGAGACAGAGAGACAGAGAGAGGTAAAGAGATGGAGGAAGAGAGAGACAGTGGAGATAGAGAGATGGACAGGGAGAGAGGGAGAGAGACATAGACAGAGAGACAGAGAGACAGAAACAGAGAGGGGGGATGGAGGAGGAGGAAGAGAGAGAGAGAGAGAGAGAGAGAGAGAGAGAAAGCCGGTATAGGATATGACCAGAGAAAAGTAACTTTGGGAAGAAAGGTGAGCTAATCATGCAGTGACCTACCACTCTTCATTCATTCAAATAGTGATTCAATTCATATTCTAACCAGCTCCCTTTTGCTAAAGCCCAGGAGGATTCTGAGATTAAAAAGGCATAGACCCTCTCATTAAAGAGCTTCCATCAGGGGCTCTGCTCGGTCTGGACTTCGCACCTTTGGGCTTCCCCAGGATAAGCTGATCGCCAGAAACTTCATCACCATGAAGACGTACTCAGTGTTTGATGCCCACGCCTGGAGGCCTCTCTCTTCTGACTGGAGGCTGGAGGGTGAAGCACTGACTCCTTCCAAAGCCTTCTTCCACTTTACATTAAGCGACTCCCTTCGGTTTTAACTCCTCATGCATCACACCCCGGCACCTGCACCCGCTGAACGACCCCCTTCCCAGTTTCCATTGAAGGTGGAGTCTGTCTTTCTGTTTCTTATTTGTACCCTCAGTACTTACCCCAGTGCCTGGCGTGCAGTCGGTGCTTCACAGATGTATATTTGTTGAACTGAATTAGTGCCATTCTCCAACATGGCTCCCTAAGCTGTCCTAGTTGGTCTTCCCTTTCTCCCCTTTCCCAGAGCCTGTTCAATCCCACCTCCCTGCTCCCTCCCTCTTTCAGACTCATTTTTTGAGGCAGCAATTCCTGTATATTTGGAGCGTCTGTATGGACTTGTCAGAGGAGTTTTAATGATCAGATAGAGTCACCAGTGCACAGTAGGTGCTTAATGAATTTTTGGTGATTAGTCACATCTCTCAGATGAGCTAATGTATTAAGGCATTTTACAAATCTTAAAGTGCTACATGAATGTCAGTTATTATTGTTGGTGTTAATACTAATAATAATTATTATTAATAATGATTAATAATAATAATAAAAGTGCAGCTTTCTCAGCTTCACTTTTACTTTTTAGCATTCATTCAAAAGTCATTAATTAACCACCAACTCGGCAGAAAGCCTGTGATTTTCTACCTCCTTGTTTTTGCTCCATGAAGTCAGCCTTCTGCACCACTCCTGACTATGGAAACCTTCCCCTTCAAGGCCCAGACCAGATGCCATTTCTTCCATGAAGCCTTCCCCCATTCTCCCTCTCCCACCCCCACACCCCAGAGAGCCTTTGTTTTTCCTCTGTCTTTGTTTATTCTTTGCTATAAGGAGCATGTAAAGGACGGATGTATTTGGAGATGGAAATGATGTAAAAATAAGAAATCAGTAATAAGAAAACATAAATAAAAGGAAAGATGGTTGAATTGACATCTGCCCCACCAGCCAGGCCAGCCCAGTGCTCCGTGCAATTAACATGTTTGTTGGGTTGGAATAATCTCCATTGGAGTAGGCCATCAAAGAGCAAAAACTCGAACCCAGGGGGCTGAAGAGTCTGAAGGCATTCCAGGCTGGGCAGCCTCCCTCCCCGAAAACTCCCCCCATCTTCCCAAGCATACACAAATGCACTGGTCAGACATTGCAAAGAGTCTCCAAGCCTCTGTAAACCTCATCTGAACTCTCTTCTCTTCCCAAGGCTGCAGCCCTAGCTGGGAATCTCCCCAAATAGATTCTCTTGGGGCACAGAAGGACATCTATCTCTGGGCCCAGCTGGATTCTGATATGTAAGAAATGAAAACTCCCGGGGAAAACAAATGACGTGAACCCTATGGGCCCTCCAAACAGGCGTGGGTGGGCAGACCACCCATCTGCAAGGTAGGTCATGGGGTGGCCCCAGCCAGGTTGGCATCTTGAGCTCCCCACTGAACCTGACTTCCCTCCCTAGCCCTACAGGTCCCAGCATTGGGGTTTTGATTTGTTTTGTTTTGTTTTAAAGAGGAGTGTGTTTGTGGGCAAATAGATGCTCCCAGCATGGTGAAGGACACGTCAGTGGAATTCATGCTAATAGCAATGGAATTTTGGAGCTCACTCTGCTATTCCCAGTGCTCATTGCAAAGATCCAAGACACCCAGGGCATTTTTCAAAGCTGATGTCTAGCCCAGGCTGGGAATGAATCACTAACTCTGACAACTGATTCCAGGAGAGTCCTGGATCTCCTTGGACCACGGGGCAATCTTGGAGCGGGTGGGGCTTAGCATCGATTGAAAATCAAGCAGGGCTCTGGCCAATGCAGGGGGTCATTGAGGAACACCTGAGCCTCCCCTGACTCAGTTCATGGGAAAACATCTTTGGAAATTCCCAGACAGACCCAGACAGAGTCAAGGTGGCAGGCGGCTGTGGCCTTTTGACTTTACATCCCTAGAGCACAGAACAAGGAGGCCCTCAAACATTAGTGGTTCTTAATAAATGTGGGTTTAAGAACAATTACATTGAGAGGTGGAAGCCAGATTGCCCAGGGCTGATTCTGTCATGTTACAGATGAGGAAACCAAGCCCTACAAAGGTTACACCTGGTGAAAGGTCACAAAGTTGCCAGGTTTGAAACTCAGGACCACGGACTTCAAATCAAGAGCCCTCTCTAGATTACACGATTACCACACTAGCCCAGCCTAGAGATCGGGGAGGAAACAGAGCAGAAACTGGGGGGCAAATCATGTTTTCCCCTTCCCAGGCACTAAAGGAGAATGGAGTAACAGGATCGGTGGAACATCTCAGTCTATCAAAGGAGTGGCTTGTTCCAGAAGAAAAGAGGCTAGGTTCTAGAAGCAGATGACCCACCCAGCAATTACAAGTTACACCTGAAGGAAATTCAAGAGGATTCCACAAAGTTAGAAAAGGATTTTTAGGACCAAGAATCAGGAGTGACCCCCCCAGCCATGCATATTCTCTACACATGTGACTCTCTACCTTTGCTCTTAAGTTTCAAGCCAGGGACATTGTTTGTGCAAAAGGAGAACGCACCCCAAATTTGAGGGAAATGTTTTCTACCAACTGCTCTTGTCACACCTGCTTAGTAAACAACCTTTCCTATAAACTAATAAAGTCTAATTGACATAACTCTTAATGGAGAGCACACTAGTGGGGGCTCATGAGTCACAGTTCCAGAAACTTAGCCTCTCAAGAGTTAACCCCTCTCTGGAGAAGTCCATCAATGTGAGCAGTATTTAGGGAAGTAGTGCAACACACAAATAACTAGGTATTTTAGGCTTAGTGATAAAAGAGACCCTTGAAGTCTTCTTGTCTAAGCCCCTCATGACCCAAGAAGGAAACAGAAACTGAGGAAGTTTAAATGGCCCAAGTTTACACAGGTAATGAATGAAAGAACCCAAGTCTTCTGACTTCACATCCAGCTCTCCTTCCGTGCTCTGTCCACTTCTTAATGATCTTTTCTATTCAAGAAGTATTTTAATGCTTACTCTGTGCCAATCACTGTGCTAGACGGTAGAAGTAGTAGTAGTAGTAGTAGCGGCAGTAGTAGTGGAAGCGTGCAATCCTGTTTTCTATTCCTTGTCAGTAAACCATGCAGTGCGTTATTTTACAAATGGACCTCAGAATTGTCACTTTAGCAAAGCCTTCTTTGTTCACACTATATTCATAGAATCTTAGGAAGAGACCCTAAAGATAGCTTGGATTTCTTCTCACCATATAAAAGTGGAACTCAAGGTTCAAGAATTTAAATGACTTGAACAAGGTCACACAGTACTTTCTACAAAACCATACCTAAAAAAATCCAGTTTCTAACGCTGCCTACAAAGCCAGGTTTACTTTAATCTTAAAATGAGCTGTAATACATTAAAATATATTAAAGTAGTCCCAGTTAGGGTATAATCATAATTTAGTAAATTTATGCTAAACGTTGTCATCGGAGATGTGAGATGTATTCACATATTTGTCACTCCTTTCTAATTTCCTGATACCTTCCAGTGTCATAGCCAATGCAATCTATTAAATTGCCTGTAGGGTTTTCTGCACACTGAGCAGCTGTGTGTTTATGTGTAAAAGCAGCAGCAGCAGGAACAGTAGTAATAGTAGTAACTAGCATTTATAAAGTGCTTTTTAAAATTATCCTATTTTATCTTCACAATAAGTCTGGGAGGTAGGTGCTATGTTATCCTTATTTGACCAATGAAGAAACTGAGGTAGACAAACGTCAGTCAAGTGACTTGTCCGAGGTCACACAGTTAGTATCTGAGGCTGGATTGGGAGTCAGGTCTTCTGGACTCCAAGTCTAGCACCGTAGCCACCAGCAGCCTTTAGGTGACTGGGATAGTCTCATAAATGCTAGTGATAGCATTACAAAAACGATCAGTCTCTACCCTTGGGGAGCTCCCATTCTCCTAGGACTTTCCAGTCTCTTTTTTCACATTGTAATAGTCAAATAGGGACTAAAAAGAAAAATCAACACTGGAGCAAAGAAGCAGACAGAGATGGAGGGAAAGGGGGTAAAATAGGGTGAAAGAAGAGGAAGTAAGTCAATAAGCATGTATTAAGCACCTACTATGTGCCAGGCAATGTGCTAAGCACTGGAGGAAAATTGAACTCTGCTGTCTGGGATTTGTACACCAGACAAGCAGTCAATACCAGCCTGGTGAACTCTCCACCAGCTAGCATGGGTGTTCCAGGGGCATTGCCTTAGGTGGTTACGTCCCAGTCTCACATTCCAAAACTTCATCGTTTTGTCCTCTCTTGTGCCCTTATCATGTAATGTGGTATACTCACCCCCTGTAGTAAGTGTCAACCTCTCACTAGCTGTAATTTCCATGAGGAAGGACACCACACCTTCTCTGAACTTTGCATCCTGTCCTGATGGTGTGCCACCCCAAATAGGGGCTTAAGGAGAGTGGAAGCTTGGAGGCCAATTAGGAGGCCACTGGGATAATCCAAGAGAGAGGTGATGAGGGTCTGAACCAGAGCAGTGATATGAGGAATTGAAAGAAGGGAAGAAAGTTAGAGATATGTAGGAAGGAGCTATTAACTAAAAGTTAAAATCAAAGAAGGAATTCCTTACTAGCTGTGTGACCTTGGGCAAGTCACAATACCTTTGGGTCTGTTTCCTGAGTCTATAAGGGAGAAAGGTTGGAATAGGTGATGTCCCTTATGATGCCAAACCTGAGATCTTTTGATCATTCAATGACCTGAGTGATTGGGGAAAGGGGGTTTCATTAACAGAAATGGGAGAGTCAGAGTTTTTGGAAGAGAGAGGAAGCAGGGAGAAAATGATTTTGTGTGGGGGGGAACCTCTTATTTGTGTATTTTTTTTAATTTTCACTTCTAAATTCTTTCTCTCATCCTCCCCTCTGCCACCAATTGAGAGGACAAGAACTATAACACTCCCTACATTATGAAATCATGTAAAATATATTTCCACATTAGCTATGTTGAAAAATGAGCAAGGAAAATAAAGTGGGATAAAACATACTTCAGTCTTCACTCAGAGTTCATCAGTTCTCTCTCTGGAGGTGGAGAGCATTTTTCATCATGGGTCCTTTGGAATTGTTGTGGATCATCATCTTGATCAGAGTAGCCAAGTCTTTCACAGTTTATCATTGCACAATATTCTGTTACTGTGTACAATGTTCTCCTGGTTCTGCTCATTTCACTTTGTATCAGTTCATGTAAGTCTTCCCAGGTTTCTCTGAAACCATCCCCCTCATCATTTCTTACAGCACAATAGTATTCCATCACAATCATATACCACAACTTGTTCAGCCATTCCCCAATTGATGGGCATTCCCTCCATTTCCAATTCTTTGCCACCACAAAAAGAGCTGCTATAAATAATTTTTGTACATATGGGTCCTTCTTTATCTTTGATCTCTTTGGGATACAGATCTAGTAGTGGCATTATTGAGTCAAAAAGTTTGTGCAATTTTATAGCCCTTTTTGACATAGTTCCAAATTATTCTCTAGAATGATGGGACCAGTTCACAACTCCACCAACAGTGCGTTTCTGTCATGTTAGCCAATCTGATGGGTGTGAGGTGGTACCTCAGAGTTGTTTTCAGTCGTATTTCTCCAATTATTAGTGACAGAGAATTTTTTATATGACTATTGATAGCTTTGATTTCTTCTTTTGAAAACTACCTATTCACATCCTTTGGCCAAATATCAATTGGGGCAAGGATTTGGTTTTAAATACTGTGTATTCTAGGTGTCAGTAGGACATCCGGGTAGAAAAGTCAGAACTGAGATTCGACATACAAGAACTAAGAGACACATGAGGTACATACCAAAGACTGGCTATAAGAGATTTACAAGAACAGACTGCTTACCTTTTATATAACATAAAATGAAAAATCTATGTCTAACATTCTTATTAATAATTGTCGAGCTTATAAGAAAGAGGGGGATAAACCTGACTATGATATGAATTTAAAAAGTAAAACCATTTAGAAATAGCTAAAAAGAGCAACTATTTTATAAAGGAGAAGTACAAGAAGAAGAAAGGATACAGAGGATTTAGATGGGGAGGAGGGCTGGTAGTTCTGGTGACCTACTTTCATTGGGAATGGGTTCAAGAGGAAACAATACATATATATTTAGAAGAGTATAAAAGTCTTCTAAATTTAGAAGAAATAAAATGGTAGAGGTTTAGTGAGGGGGAGAGGACAAGGGAGGGATTAGGACAAGGGAGGGATTTTTAGAGGGGAGAATGAGGGAATAGGTAAAGGGAGTTTAGATTAATGGGAATGGGGGGATAGGGGAGGGATCCTTAGAGGGGGGCGGGCAAGTAATAGGAGGTCAGGGTGGTTGGTAGAGGAGGGGGGTTGGCAAGTAATAGGAAGGCGATGTAGTGGGTAGAAGTAAAGTAGAGGAGGCGGGAGTAGATTATGTTTGGGAAAGTATATGTCTATATACGCATGTATACATGTATAAGTGTAGTAATATATCTGTGTGTGTATGTATATATCAAGACACATATCTAAATTATATTGTAGCCTTCTGGGGGGAGGGGGAGGGGAAAAAAGAACAAAGTTACAAAGTGCACAGCAGAGAACAAAAGAAAACACAAGGAAGCAAAGAAAAGGTGGACAATTCTCAACACAAGGTGTATTATTTATTACACAGGCTTTCTTGAAATGAAAATTTATTGTTACAGATTTTGAATCCTCCCCTATGTTCTGCTGTGCACATGACATGCTTTTTTCTTTCTTATTTTATATTTACATATCAATATTTAAGTTTATGATATGTTTTTGTTTCTTTTCTGTATTTTGTATTTGTGTTCTGGTAAAATAAAATAAAAACAAGAACAAAAAAAGAAAAGTCAGAAGTGGACATCCAGATTTAGCCACAACTCTGAGTAGAGTTGGCAGCGACAGCTTTAAGGATGAATGAGATCACTCGGAAGGAGGTCTCCAGGAATCTGTCCTCAGCTCAGTGCTGGTTAACCTTCTTATCAATGACTTAGATGTCCTACCTCTCAAATTTGCAGGCGACACAAGTTGGGAGGGAACGTTAGCACACTGGATGACAGTAGAATTCAGAAAGATTTTAACAAGCCAGAAAATCTAAAAAAGATGAAATGTGATAGGCATAAATATGAAGATTCATGCTTGAATACAAAAAAATCAGCTTCCTAACTAGGAGACAGAGGAAGAATGGCTACAGGACCATTCGGCTGAAATAGATCCTGGTGCTGGTGACACCACGGATAGAGTGCTGGGCCTGTAGTCAGGGAGGTCTGAGTTTGAATCCTGGCCATGCCATCCTGGCACATCACTTCTCCTCTCTCTGCCTTGGTTTTCTCATCTGTAAAATGGGAATGATAATAGCGCCTGACTCACAGGGTTGTTGGGAAGATCGAAATGAAATGTTTGTGAAGTGCTTAGCACAGTGCCTGGCGCATAGTAGGTGCTTAATAAATGCTGGTTTTAAAAAATGAGACAACATTCCCTCTCAACTCGGCCCTCATCAGACCCCACCTGGGCCATCGACATTTGGGGTCCCATGTTTCAGAAAAGAAATTGATCCCCCGGAGAGCGTCAGGCAGTCAGACAACAAGCGTCTATTAATTGCTTACAATGCTACAAACAAACAAAGAAAGGCAAAAGGACAACAGAGTGGGGAAGGCCGTTGAGAATCTGGGCAAGAGAAGACTGGGCTTGGTGGGCAGCCTAATATCCATCCTGAAGTCCTTGGAAGTCTGTCCTGTGGAAAAGAGATTAGGATTTTTCTGTTTGGTCCCAGAGGACAGACAGAACCAGGGGCCTGGGGGGAACGAGCAAAGAAGCGATTGTCACAAAATATTCTCTGTGAATTAGACACTGAAAGGGTTGCCTTGGGAGGTTTATAAGATCATAGATAAAAGGCCATTAGGTCTCCATTCCCCTCACTTTGTACCTGAAGAAACTGAGACCCAGAAAAGTTAATTGACTTCTTCAGGGGCATGAAGCTAGTATGTGTCTGAGGTAGGATTTGAGCATAGGTCTACTCTCTCCACACCACCACAATGGCTTCCATGGTGAGCTCCTCCTCCAGGTGTGGTAAGAAAGGTGATAGTTTGGCCTAGACAGCCTCTGAGATCTCTTCTACCTCTGAGATTCTCTGATTCTGCAAGAGGGGAGATGGAGTCTCCTGATAATGAGAGCTGTCCAACAAGGAAGTGGCCTGCTTCACAGAAGGCAGCTTCCCCCTTCCTAGAGGCCCTCAGATATGACCTGGATGATGCCTTATCTGGGTTGTGGTCAAGGGAACTCAGATGCTACAATGAGGATTGGACTAAGCCACTTCTGAGATCTCTTCTAACATTAGGATTCTATGTTTCTGTGAAGGAAACCGCACTGGGAGAAATCCTTCATTTAGAAGGATGGAGGTGGAAGAGAAAAATGCAGTGAATGAAGCTGTTTGAAGGCTGAGATTGATTCATTTGTGTCCTCATAGTCTTCATGTTTAGCTCCATAACCAAATCTGCCTCCTGGAGAGCATGTGTCAGTCAGTCAGGTGCCATCCTGGTGATGGTGCCAGCCTCCAGATCCTGCTCTTTCTACAAGCACCAACCCTTCTCTCATTGCCAAGTACCAGTTAGGGAGCAGCTGGGCTCAGAGACCACGAACATGCAGCGAGACTAACCAGCTTGGGGAACTGTGGAACCCTCATGAAGGTGAAGTGGGGAGGGGTCCTGAGGGGCCACAAGTCAGCCACTGAGATGCCTGACTCTGGAAGAGAAGAGGAGAGTGCCTTGAACATGCCTTTGTCTTCAATTCTTTAATATCCATTTTTAACTTGGGGGAGGGAAGAGCGGCAGATTCATCAGTGGGCATCATTCATAAGCCGAACACTGAGCTGTTCATCAGTTCTTAACGCGCCCTTGTGGCTGCCCAAAGATTTATTAAAGCTCAGCATGGGTTCATTTATTTTCCTCCAAACTGATCTGAAAAGACCGTTTGCATCTGCCCCCAGAGGGGGGAAAAAACGCATTTCTTTGGCAAACTCTGTTTAAAACTCTGCTGCTCCCGAGGACGCGGCTGCCTGTTGGTGTGCGCGTGCTGGGGGGTTTCCTAGCGCCATCTGACTGGGTGTACCGCCATCTCTCCATCTGTTGGCCCTACTTTATCATGAAGTTTCCTACCTAGGTTGCCAAAAAAAATGTACCAACTTGGGCCGCCCACTCGACTGCCTGTCTTGGGGCCTGGTAACAGGTCCATCTGAGAGACATTTGCTCAGAGATAAAGAAGTTCTGGCAGCTTTCACCAGACCCTTCAACCCAGCTCCTTCCTGGGCATTGGCAGAAACAGGACAAGAGAGAAAAGACTTTATTCAGAGGCTGAGTGAGGGGCCGGGTCAGGCAGGACTGGCCCAAATATGAACTCATCCTGTTTTCTCCCCACGAGGAAAATAAACCCAAAGCCCACAAGTGGCAAATAAACTGAATCCTTGGGACCCAGGAAATCATTCTCTATTGACCATGCTAAGAGTCTGTCCATTGTCATTTATAAGATTGGCAGCTTTGTACTCAAGAGAGATTTCTCTCCAGCACCCAACATCTTCCCCATCACCCAGGTTTACCACCTTGGAGCCATCCTTGTCTTCAGTGCCTCTCAGCTCCCTCCAATTGGTTTTGTCTATATGACATCTTTCCCATCAGCCCATATGGCCACTTCCCTAGTTCAGACTCCATTGTCTCTCTCCTGGACTATTGCAATGGTCTCTTCCTCTGACTCCCTGCTTCCAATCTTTTCCCTCTCTGGTCCATCTTCCATGCAGCTGTTAAGGCACTGTTGCCACAGAGCAGATCTGAGCCTCTCCCTTCCTAAAGAAGTCCCAATGACTTCCTCTTGCCTATACAATAGAATACAACCACCCAGCCTCATGTCGAACACTCTTTGGTCTCCCTGCACCTGCCGCCATACCTGCCAGACTGGCCAGCTTGGTGCTTCCCATTCCTACCATTCTATTCCCCACTTTGGGGACTTTGCACAGACTCCCCCAGTACATAAAGGAACACCACCGTATCTCAGAATTCCTAGCTTCCTGTAAGGCTTGGCTCAAACTCCTAGCACTACCCAACACCTAGTCTTTCATTTGTTTTTGTTTCTTACTTAATAGTATTTTATTTTTTCCCTGATTACATGTAAATAGCTTTCAAAACTCATCTTTATAAGATTTTGAATTTCAAATTTTTCCCTCCCTCCCTCCCCTCCCCAAGACAGTGATCACTGATACAGGCTATACGTGTACAGCCATATTAAATGTATTTCCACATTAGTCATGTTGTGAAAGAAGAGTCAGAAAGAACAAAAGGGGAAAAGGATGAGAAAGAGAAAACAAAGAAACAAAAAAGTGACAACAGTCTGCTTCGCTCTGTACTCAGACTCCATGGTTCTTTCTCTGGATGCGGACGGCATTTTCCATCATGAGTCTTTTGGAATTGTCTTGTATTGCTAAGAAGAGCTAAGTCCATCTCTGTATGTACATGTATATGTATGTATGTATGTATGTATCTATCTATCTATCTATCCATATCAAAGTTGATCATCAAACAACGTTCCTGTTAGTATGTTACAATGTTCTCCTGGTTCTGCTCACTTCACTCAGCATCAAGTTTATATAAGCCTTTCCAAGTTTTTCTGAATTCTGCCTGCACATCATTTCTCACAGCACAATAATATTCTATCACATTCATACACCACAACTTGTGCAGCCATTCCCCATCAGATGTACATCCCCACAATTTCCAGTTCTTTGCCACCATAAAAAGAGCTGCTGTAAATACTTTTCTACATGTGGGTCCTTTTCTTTTTTTTTATGGTCTCTTTGGGATACAAATCTAGTGAGGGTGTTGCTGGATCAAAGGGAATGCACAGTTTTATAGCCATTTGGGCATAGGTCTAAATTGCTCTCCAGATGAATGGTTGGATCAAGTCACAACTCCACCAACAATGTATTAGGGCTTCAATTTTCCTACATCTTCTGCACCATTTATCTTTTTCCTTTTCTGTCATATTAGCCAATCTGATAGGTGTGAGGTGGTACCTCAGAGTCTAGCACCTATCCTGATAGCCTCAAGTACTAGCTCCCCCTCTCCTCTCCTAGCAATAACTTGGGGTGTATTTTTATATTTTACTTTTCTTTTTAGCCCTCTGCCCCTTAGAATGGTAAGCAGTATACGTGAGGGGGCAGATATCAGGAGCAGCCCCCTAACAGCGAGAGCCTGAGGGTAGGGCTGGGCTGAGCTGCCTGGGGGTGGGGTTGGTGGCAGCTTCCTTTTGACTTGGGTCCCCAAACAGAGGCTGGGTAATCCCTTGTTGGTGATGTTACAGAGGGAATTCTTGGTCAAGTCAGGGTTGGACCAAGTCCCTGCAGAATCCCCTCCAGTTTAGGGGTTCAGGGATTCTCTGAAGATGGGGAGACAGAAGGGAAGGCCGCTTATCTTGGGTTCTACAGGTCCTAAGTGGTAGAACTTTGAGCCATGCCTTGGAACTCATCATTCGGGGTTCCTTCCAGTTGCAGGGTTCCCTTGATAACCAGCCCCTCAGACAGCAGAACTGTCCTAGGGATCCCTTTTGGGGAAATCACAGAGCAAAGCTGGAAGAAGCCTCAGAGTCATCCAGCCTGTCCCCCCAACCCCCACCCCCACATACTTTACAGATGAGGAAGCTGAGGCCCAGAGACTCTAAGTGACTTGTCCATAGTCACACAGCTAGCATGTCAGGGTCTTTGCATCCGTATCTGTACAATGCCTGCTGATTGATACATAAATGGTTTGATAGGCAAGCAGCCCAGGTTTGATAGATGATTTCTAGTGGGTAACCTAACCTCTCAGGTCCCTTCTTGCTTTAGAGCTACAATCTCAACCCTGACACACTGGCTGCGTCTCCAGAAGGACCCTGGGATCTGGGAGAGGGAGAAGCACATAGAAATAGCTCGAGGATCAGGAAGGCCTGAGTTCAAATCTAGCCTCAGACGCTTCCTAGCTGTGCAACCTTGGGCAAGTCACTTTTTGGAGCTGTTTACCTCAGTTTCCTCATGTGTAAAACGGGTGTATGAATGGCATCGACCTCCCAAGGCTGTTGTAAGGATCACATGAGAGAGCTGTGCTTAGCATGGTGCCTGGCACGTAGTAAGTGCTACATAAATGTTAGCTGTCGTCTGGTTTATCATTTAATTGTTTTTCAGTCATCTCCGACTCCTCGTGACCCCATTTGGGGTTTCCTTGGCAAAGGTACTGCCATTTCCTTCTCCAGCTCATTTTACAGATGAGGAAACTGAGGCAAGCAGGGGGAAGTGACTTGCCCAGGGTCACCCAGCTAGTCCGTGTCTGAAACCACATTTGAACTCAGGTTGTCTTGATTCCAGGACTGGTGCTTTCATTAGCATCATTATTATCTCTCAAACAGGGATCGTGAGAGCACTGACCGTCCAGGGCTGTTGTGAGGATCGAATGAAATACTATTTGTAAAGTACTAGGCACAGCGCCTGGCAATACTGGGTGCTTCATAAATGTTTGTTCCCTTTCTCTTCCCCTCCCCCCACCCCCAGCCCTCTCTCAGAGGCACAGAGTTCATCTGTAAATTCAGATAATATTTTGGAAGGTTTCGACCTCAAGAAAGACATTCCAGACAAGGAAGTTCGAAGGGAGAGATGGAAACAGGGAGAAGGCAAAAGTTGGCTCGGGCTGGAGGTGGCACTAGGCCCTGCTGGGGCCTCAGTATAGACCATTGGCAGACACCCTGGGCCAGCTCCTACTGCAAGACCCCATCAGGGTCCCTTAAGATGAACTCGGGGGAAGCAGGCAGAGCCCAGTGGGGTCAGCGCTGCTGGCCCTGATGCAGAGGCATTGTCAGCCTGAGGAGGACAAATCTGTCAGGGGGTGTCATGAGCAAGTGCCTTGGGGGACATCTTGGGGCTACGGCCGGGTCTGCGGAGCTCTTCTGCACCAGTCCTGCTGGGCAGGCGTTCTGGCAAACAGAGATTTGGATGATTGGCAAAGTCGCCCCACCTCTTTCCATTTCAATGTAAATGATTACACCATAAAAATCAAACCATCTTGCCATGGATCAAGAAGTGTCTCCTCTGGGCCAGTCACTGGAACCACAAAGACCAATCTGGAGCCGGCCTTGCTCTGGAGGAGCTGGCCAGCAGTTCAGACAAGACAGGACCAAGCAAAAGAGGCAGCAAACGGCAATTTTGGGATGACCAGGAGACCTGGGCCTCCCTCTCAGCCCCAGCAGGAATCCACCAACCACTCACTCACCCTCTCTGGGCGAGTTTCCTCCACTGAGAAAGGAGAGTCAGATCAGAGACTTTGATAGAAAGACCCTACAATCATCCAGGTTGATCCCCTCATTCTAGAGGAGGGGGACCTGAGACCCAGAGAGCCAAGCGATTTAGCCAAGGACACACAGCAAGGAAGAGCAAAGCTGGGATTGGAACCCAGGACCCACAACTCCAAACCCAGCCGGATCCTTTCTTGTGCACAACCTCCAAGGTCCTTTCACCTCTCACACTTACATTCTCTTTTCCAGGGCACTTTCCAGGCCCTAGCTCTGTGGTCTTTATCCAAAGGTCCCAGTCAGGTTTTACATTCTATGTCCTAAGGGGGCCTCCCAGCTCTCGAGTTCTGAGGTCAGGAACAGCCATCCCTCATCCTCAGATCCCTACCGCACCCCAGCACTAACTTTCTAGGACTAACTTTCCATTTAGTAATTAACAAAAAGATGTAATGTTTTGGTGCAATGTCATCCTCCTAGAGTATGCTTTCCTGAAGTCTCAAAGGTCCTTAGGACCTCAAGGAAAATCAATTTCTCTCTCTTACCTCTCTCTCTCTTTTCTCCTGTCTCTTTCTCTCTGTCTCTGTCTGTCTTTGTTTATCTCTGTCTGTCTTGCTGTCTCTCTCTCTCTATCTCTGTCTCTCTGTCTCTCCGTCTCTGCCTCTGTCTCTCTCTCTGTCTCTGCCTCTGTCTCACTCTTT
This sequence comes from Trichosurus vulpecula, assembly GCF_011100635.1. Taxonomy (NCBI): domain Eukaryota; kingdom Metazoa; phylum Chordata; class Mammalia; order Diprotodontia; family Phalangeridae; genus Trichosurus; species Trichosurus vulpecula. The sequence goes on along the minus strand of NC_050578.1, from coordinate 278,719,257 downwards.
CTCTCTCTCTGCTTCTATCTCTGTCTCTGTCTCTGGTTTTTCTGTCTCTCTGTCTGTCTGCGTGTGTTTCTCTCTGTGTGTGTGTTTCTGTCTCTCTCTGTCTCCCCGCTCTCTCTCTCTCTCTCTCTCTCTCTCTCTCTCTCTCTCTCTCTCTCTCTCTCTCTCTCTCTTTTCCACCCTCAAACAGAAAACCAAAAGAAAACTCGTTTGTCCTTTTGCCCGAGTTTCCAGATGCTAAATTGGTCAACGTTCACTTGGGCTCTGTCTTTCCAGGACGGGGGAATGATTTCTTTCAAAGGAGAAATTACCAAAAAGAAAAAGAAAGAAAACAGGGGCCCAGATATGCAAAGTGCCCTCCCTACAACATGTGTTTCCCTGTGTTATTAAAGTACTTTGTCTTTGCAACATAGAAAATTTAAAATAAAACAACAAAAAAGGCAGGCGCCGGCCCCGCACATCAGTATTCATGACATCTGTCTTTTCATACAAAACCCACTGAATGAAAATTCTCCCTGGAAGAAAAATACTTTCTCCACCCGGCTCCCCTCCTTCCCCTCCCTTTTTTTTTTCTTCAAAACAGATTGTGAGACAGATGATTGCATTGTTTAATCCCATTTCCATCTGAAAACTCCCCTCCATCTCTTCGATTGGTCTTGACCATTAAGGCACGGGCAAGGAGGGACGCGTGGATGGATAGAGTAGCAGCTCCTCCATTTTACCAGCTCCCCAGAGCTTTACCATCGGAAAATGAAAGAGGAACCCAAGACAAAGGTGCAGGACATAAATTAAGCCCTGGCTTTTTAAGTTCAAACTGAAATTTCTTTATTTTTCTACAGCTGTCAGAGGAGTGGGGTGGAACACCACTAATGCATGTTTAATGTATAAAAAAAAAAACCACCCAACTCATAATGTTCCGTCCTCCGACCTCCATTTGAGACATTATTTCGGGCCAGTGAACTTGGAGCAAGTCGAGTGTGGAAACATGGACTGGGGCCAGGGACCCCCCACCAGTGGCTGTCATATCTGCTGAAAGCAAACTTGTCACAGGGAGAAGGGGGCAGAAGGGGGACAAGTGTGTCCTGAAAATTGGATAATAGCGATCAGACAAGGATCGCCAAAATGCATTCACTAGCGTTGGCTGGCTGGTAATGGCCTTGTCTGTCCCGGCAGACAGAATGTCTTGTTTGGGTCCACCTTTCAACTCTGGCCAAGCTGTGGTCGGTTTCTGCTTTGAGAGTGTTTCCACACAGCCCACTGGCCCTGGCCAACTGAGAGACAAATACTTCCCTCACTTCCACCTGCTTTCAGGTCAAAAATCAAGACCAGCCTACAAAAGACCAACTCCAGGTTATCCAATGGAATGTCGCTATGGACAGAGTCCATTCCTAGAATGGAATATCTCAGTCAGCAACTAGAAACCTGAAAGGTCTGAAAAGACTTTTTGGTGAAAAGTCTAATGTCTTATCTGGGGACAAAGTCCCAATTTTGTTTAGTCTCAGAATACTCCAAGATGGGATAAGTGTTCACCCTGAAATTTCCACTCTGGGCAGGGGGCTTTAAGATTAGGCATAATCAGGCCATCTACAGATATTTAGTGATCTTGTATTATGTGCCCAGCAAGGTAGAGAAAAAAAAAGAGAAATTGCTACGCTCAATTTAATTCTGACAAGGAACAAGGAAGAATTCATTGGTGAAGGAGAACCAACAGGAACCTGGGTGAAAAGTGGCCATGTTATCATAGCTGGGTCCAGAGAGAAGGGGAAGGTCTATCAAAACTGAAATTAACAGTAAAATCACTAGTTATCTAAATAACAAAACAAAGGGGGAAGAGTCTAAGCAAATAGATGTGACTGCATAGGGACCTCTTTGGTGAGATAAAACTGAAAGAGCATGAGGAGAAAAGAAGGAAGGGAGAGAACACAACCATAGAGGAGTGTAAGAGGAGAAACAAAACAATCTCAGGAATCCTGAAGTTTGTGATAAAAAGTAAAAACAAAAGGAAGGTCTTTTCTTTTCTCCCCAACAGGTATGTTTGAAGCAAAAAGAATCGTAGAAGGGATAGATCCCCTCAGTCCTGGAACACGTCCACCCTCTCAGCATTCTCCCTTCCTACTCGAACGTTGTCAAATAAAACTGCAAGAAGTTACATCACAGGGCCAGTTCGTTCCTCCCTCCCTTGGCTGCTTTTGTCTTTCCCCAATGACCCTCCATTACACTCCTCACTGTGGTTGTTCCAAGAATCTTCCTCTCCCCTTAGCACTCCCCACAAAAGATGGCTTCCTCTCCTATTTTATCAAAAACATGTCTCTAGATGGTGAGTTCCATCCTATCCATGACTTCACACTTCAAAGCTCCCCTATAATTTCACCTGTCCTTGCTTCCTTTGCTCCCATCTCTGATAACGAAGTGCCTCCTCTCCTAAGTCAAAGCCAAGCCCCATGCCATGCCCTCAGATCCATCGCTTGAATTCTCCTTTGGAAGTTTCCCACTCATGTCCTCTCGTCTCATGGGTCTCTTCTGTCTCTCTACTGTCTCTTTTTCTGTCTCCGCATCTCTCTGCCTCGTCTCCTACTCTAGGTTTCTGTCTCATCTCCAGTTCTTTTCTCCTGACCACTGCCCTTCTGCCATCTGGTTCCAGCCAACCTTTTCACCTCAGTTCACACCACTCATATCATGCCTTCTGTGTTCCAAGCAAACTGGACTAGTTCCCCAAACACGATATTTCATCTCCCACCACTGCACATTTAGGCAAACATTCCTAATGCTTGCAGTCCAATCCCTTCTTCTCTGTACCTCTCAAAATCCTGCTCTTTCTTCAAGCATCAGATCAGCGGCCTCCACTCTATAAAGCCTTCCTCAACCCCGCTCCCAGCTATCAATGCTCCCTCTGCTCCATTTCCCTGTTCTGCATTTATCTGTGAATGCATTCTTTCCTCCCAGTAGATTGGAGTCTCATCAAAGACAGGGATGAATTCACTTTAGACTCCTATCACCTAGCAAAGAATCTGGCACACAGTAGGTATTTAATAAATATTAGTGAATTCATAGAGCTGAGCTGGGGCTTGACGAGAGAGGGGCACTTCAACAGTCCCATTTGCGGTTTTGTTTGTTTGGGATTTGGGGCTTTTGGGGAAGGAGTGGAAGGAAGGCAAGGAAGGGCGGGCATTCCATCATGGAGAGCAGCATGAGACAGAGGCAGAGATGAGAAAGGGCAGGAGAAGAACAGGCTCCAGAAAAGAGTTCTCTCCAGGTCCCTCTGGCCCTAGGAGCCTCTGATGAGCTTCCCTGAGGCTGCCCCCGTGGCACTGGGTATTTCACTGGTGGCTCCAAAGCCTAGCTTGTGTAGGAAAGCACTTGTGTAGGCAGGAAAGATGGGAACCCTTCAATCTAGGCTTCTCATTCCCTCTGCCCTTCTCTCAATTTCCCTTCTGTCCTCTCCTCTTGTGGGTCTCTGTTCCTCTCCCTCCTCCTTGTGCCTCTTCTCTACATGTCTCCTTGAAGAAGCACTAACAACTAGGGAGGGGGGCCACAATCAGGGAAGGCTTTCTGTAGTGGGTGGTGTCTGAGCTGAGCCTTGATGGAAGCTATGGACAAAAAAAGAGAGAGTTTACTTCTGATTGTCCCCACAGCATTTTCTTTGTTCTTATTAGTAACCTCATAATAATAGCCATGACTTCTGAAGGACTTCACAAAGTATTTTCTTCATGTGGCCCCTGTGGGGGGAGACTATTGGTGTGTGAGGTTTACAGAGGAGGAAACTAGGGCAGACACGGAGGAATGACTTGCCTAGGGTCATGTAGCTAATAATTGCCCAAGGTAGGATTTGAACTCAGATCTTCTTCCTGACTGGATAAGGAAATGGCAAACTGCTCCAGTATCTTTGCCAAGAAAACCCCAAATGGGGTCACAGAGAGTCAGACGTGACTGGAATGACTGAATGAGCATCTTCCTGATCCCAATCTTGCCCTCACTAACTCTGTGCTGACTTTCAGTCTTTGTTTAAATTGGCTAAAAAAGCTATTCAAGAATGGAAAGGTTGCCACCCCAAATGCCAGGGGCAGAAGAAAGACGTTGCTGTCAAAAGTCAGAAGCACAAGGAAAAGCCAGGCGTGCAGAAGAGGAGGCTCACACTAGGTGGTGGAGCCAGCCTTGCCCCAGGCTGAGAATGAGGGCTCCCCAGAGGGGGATGGGCCAGATACACAGGCTTCTGCATTTCTGTCCGACTCCGCCGGGGGCTTTAGAGTCCCAGGACGGGCAGTGCCCGCAAACAGCAAGCGCCCAATCAATCTTTCCTGAATCGCTGAATTGAACACCAAGCCTTTAAGAAATGTGGACGAAGAAATACTCATTGAACAAGGAGGAAAAGTTGGACACGTTGGATGGAATTGGGTCAGAACAGGGTCCCTGTTTCATACCTCCTTGTGTTTCCCTCAGTCCCACACACACATAAAAACCATTGTTGGATATACGTATGTGAAATAATGCTGACTAACATCTCCGCAGGGCTCACTGTGTGCTAAGCAGTTCACCATTGTTACCCTACTGGACCCTCACAACAACCCCGGGACAGGTGCTATTATATTGTCCCTTTTTGCAGGTGAGGAAGCTGAGGCAGAGGGTAAGGGACTTGCCCAGAGTCACACAGCTAGTAAATATCCGATGCCAGATTTGAATTCAGGTCTTCCTGACCCCAGGTCAGGTGCTCCATCCATTGCTACCAGTCGGAGCTTATGGGAAAAATTCATGATTTTGGCTATTCAGAGGGTGGGATTGAAGGCTTATTTCCTTCACTCGAAGGACTATTGGGTATCAGGCCATCTCCACATAAGTGAGCTGTCACTGGACTAATCAATAGTTCGTATGTTTTTGTACTAAAATCATGTGAATTCCTGATTCCGGTCTTCAAGGACCTCTACACAAAGATTCCAGCCTTGCCTTCCAAAATAATTTCACCTTTCTTCCCTTTATGCACCATGCACTTCAGCCAAACCCAACTCCTCTCCATCTTCCTTCAACCCCCTCCCAGCTCCACATCTTTACTCAGGCTGTGTTCCCTTCCCCACGCTCCTTCTAAGTCTATTTGAGTCCCCTCCTCCAAGGCCAACTCAGGCGTCCCCTCCTCCCAGAAGGCTTCCCTGATCTCTACAAAGTAAATGACTCCCCCTCCTGACCCGTCTCTTCATGCCTCCCCTAGACCCATTCACCCAGGCTTCTTAACAATGATGAATTCCTCTAGGAATTTCCTAGGTCTTCTCTGTCTTTGCCTCCAATAAACTTTCTAGCTTTGTGTCCCTGAGTAAAGCATTTCACCTCACTGGGACTCAGTTTCCACAACTGAAAATGTAAGCATTGGATTCTAAGGTCCTTCCCAGTTCTGTGCCCCTCAGATGATTTCCACAAGACCTTGCCTGTGTTAAGTGCCGCATAAATGAACATTGAATTGTTTTGAATGTCGGTGCCTGCACGTCTTCAGACAATTTTCTCAAAGTATCAAAGTCAACAATTGTTCTCTTACTTCCACGAGTGGGAGGCTCAGGTGCCTCTAGAAAAAGTCGCCTTTGCCCCAAGCTTGGAATCGTCAGAGCCAAGCTGGGCACTTCTTCCAAGGGATGGGCTGGGCCATAAATCATCCTTTGTACAAATGGACCTTAGGAATCATGGCACTGTTTGGATCATGAAACTTTCATATGGTTTTTTACATGACACTTTTAGGGGCAGCGCCAGTCTCCATGGTAGCCACCGGACAGAAGGAGGTGGGCAGACACAAGGTGATTAGGTTTCTTGCAGAAAGAATGAAAGAGTTCCTTTTACTCTGAACCATATGGTCTACACACGTGTTGACACATCCCTCTAGCCAAAGCTCGTGTCGCTACCAGCCGGGCGCTTGTCAGTCGAGAAGACCAGAAAGGAAGGGTGGACGCCTTGACCAGTGTCACCTCATCAGGCCCCCGGTGGGGGCTGGGGGCCCACGCCCCATGTCAGCTGGGACCCGCAACAATGGCTGCACCTGCTAAGGCTGCCATGTGCTGGGCACAGGACTCCCTTTGTCATCAGCCCTTCTCACTCCAGTCATCTCTCCTCCAAATGACACTTGCAGACCCACAGGTCACTTCCTGGGGCCTAGAAAGGAAAGATTTTTGCATGTGTTTTGAGTTGTGGCCACTGCGGGGTTAGAAGAGGGGAGGGGTCTCAACTTCCCTCAGTAGCTGCCAAATGGGAATGGTCAAAGGTTGCTATTGTTTGGAGCCCCACACCCACCACCCTACTAGGAGGGGGGTCCATTGTTCTGCAGACAATCTGCCACAGAGCTCAGTCACCCCTCCCCATGCCCCCCCAAGAAAACAGAACCACCAAGCAGGAAACTTCAGTGAGAATTTAATGATCAGCAAGGCCCCAGGGGAACCCAGCTCAGATGGCCCAGCTGGGTCCCTCACCAGTCTCTTTTTTCGCCCTTTGGTTTTTCTTCTGCAAACTCCAACATCAACTTCCCTGATCCCTTCCCAAGGCCTTGTTGACAGGGTTCCAGTTTCTCAGCCGTCACTTAATACCCCGGACCATGTCTGAACAGAAACGCCCTTCCAGGCTCACCCAGAAGCAGGAGTTCCCAGCATACTTTCACATGAGATCATGAGAGTAGTTATCTATGGCCCCTTTCCTGCTGGGTGCCCCCCACCCCATCCAAACCCCCTGCAGGTACGTGGGTGGCTCTCAAGTTCTGCTTTCCCTATTAGTGTTGAAAGATGCCAGGATGGGAACAAGCCCAACTTCTCCTCCAGAGACCTGCAAATTCCACTGGGGCCATCACCCACAACCACACACCTCCCCTCCACTTTGACAAAGATATAGCACTGTTCTCAACAACCCAATCCTATAAGGATTTATGGAGCACCCAATACGTGACAGGCATTGGGCTGGTTACTGGGAATTTACTCATTCAAAAAACTGTTAGCAAGGCCTTCTAGCCTGTAGAGAGAGCTTTAATGTCTGCAAAGCACTTGACGAATGGCATCTCATGTGACCCTCAAAATAACCCTGTGAGTCAGGTTATTCACATTTCACAGATGAGAAAACAGGCTGAGTGACTTTCCAAGGGTCACACAGCTATTAGGTGTTGGAGGCAAGACTCAAATTCAGATCCTCCTGACTCCAAGTCTAGCACTGGATTCATTACGCAAGGCAGTGTGATGTAATGCATAGAGCCATTCTTAAACTCAGGAAGATCTAGCCCAGGATCTAGGCTGTGTGACCTCAGACAAGTCCCTTAACCTCTGAGTGCTCTCTGAAATTCTCTAAGACTTTAAGCTGCCGACTTGTCTTTTCAGAGGAAGTTTCAGTGAAATCATGGGTCCAGCTCCTATCTCGTCCCTACTATGTGACAGACAATGTGCAGGATACAATGAATCAGCCCTTGACTTCAAGAAGCTTCCATTCTTTTGTGGAAGGGATATGCCATGTACACTGATAAGGAGTCACATGAGCAGGAAGGAGTGAGTACAGACAAATTATCATGACATTTACATGGCAGACCTCAAGTTTGCTGAGCACTCAATGTCCACTACCTCCTTTTCTGCCCTTCCCTACAATGCTAAATAATGGAATGGTGGAAAGGACCTTCACAGCCAACCTGGAATCAACCAGATTTCTTTAACTAGGCCGCTAGGAGCTGCACCAAAGGGAGGCAGCTCAGGAAACAGTCCTGGCCTTGGGACACCATTTATGCATTCAACAAACACTTATTAAGCACCTACTGTGTGCCAAGCACTGTGCTAGGCACTGGGGGCAGTAGAAAGTTTGGATAAGAAGATAGGATAGATAAAACCAGAAAATGCAGATAGCTGTCAATTACATGACCTGATCAGCACCTTGGAGAGTTACCGTGCCAAGTGTCTTCTGGGAGCCTTCCTGGAAGAAGTGGTATTTCTGTTGGCTTTTAGAAGAGTCAAAATCTAGGGGGAGCAATCAAAGGCATGGAGAGAACTAGGGGAGTTACTTGAAGGCAAGGCTAGCTCTGGTTTTCACTTGTCTCCCCTGGGGAGACAACTGGGCAGTACAGGGCTCAGCCTGTAATATAGTAGGTGCTTGTTAATGCTGGTAGTCTTCTTCGATGCCCGTGGGGCACACAGTGGGGAGGAAGGAGGATGGATGATGGTAGAATCTGGCTGAAAAGTAGATGCATAGATAGCATGATCAAAGGAAATGCTGAAGGGTGACATCAACAGGCTGTGGGGGACCCTGAAGGCCAGGCAAGAGGTGGACCTTGCTCTTTGGGCAACTGGGAGTCATATATGTGTGAGCCCCAAAGTCACATGAACAGACGTATGAGAGAGGGAAGTTAGGCTGGCATGGAATGAAGGATGTATTAGAGAGGGTGGAAGACTGACCAAATGATACCCCAAGAGTGTGATTGAGGGGGGCCAGCCTTGTGGGGCTGACAGAAATGGGGATGTCAGAAAGATCCAAAGTGTAGGGCTGCACCAGAAGAGGGCTGACTCCAAGGAACATTCAGAGCAAATGGGCTCTCTTCAAATGGAGCCCATGGGTATGTCAGAAGGAGCCTGTCAGCCCAAAGTTCCTGGGGCACCTCTGAAAGATATCGTATGTCCTCACTGTCTATGCTGGTGTTATCTCTCTGCCAAACCGGAGTGTGGGAGGACCCAGAAGAAATTGGCGACTCCTGGGGAACTTGACTTGACCAGTTGCCTCTGTTTCATCAGGCACTGAGCATACAGAGAGAAAAGCACAACAATCCCTGCCCTCAAGGGCATTATATTCTACTGGTGGCAATCAGCATGTTCTAGGTATCAATACACGATATACACAAACAAACAGCTTTCTGGGTAAGGGAACCAGGAAAGACCTCTTATGGGGGTAGCACCAGAGCTGAGCCTTGAAGGAAGACAAGAGGAGGGAGAGCATTCTGTACGTGGTGAATAGCCTGTACAAAGGCTTGGTGAGGAGAGGTGGGGTGTTGTAGGCACGAATGAGAGAGTGGACCATGTTGGCTAAAACATAATGCACACAGCCCGGATGGTTAGATTGGAGATAGCAATCAGAGGCCCAGCTCTCCAAGAGTAGTTTGTATTTGATACTAGAGGCAGCAGGGAACCACTGTCACTTCCAGTGCAAAGAAGGATGTTGTCAGACCTGTAGTTTAGGATTTTATTAATTGAGCAGCTATACCAAGCGTGAATTGGAGAGAGGAGAGGCTGGAGTCAGGGAGGCCCATTAGAAGGCTGATGCACTGGTCCGGGCCAAAAAGGGATAAGGCCCCAGATGAGGGGCTAGAGGCATGTCTCAGAATTGTCCCTGGTCCTTGTCCTACTTCTGTATCTCTAGAATCATTTCTGAACGTTCTTGTTCAACCCAAGCATTATCCTATTCAACCCTAAGGGTTTGAGGCCAAGCCTTAAAGCTTAACCATGATCGGTCACACTGCAATTAAACAATAAACATTTGGGTGAAAGAGCATGCCCCTGGTTTGGGGGCTGGGAGGGGTGTTTAACAACCATTTTTATTGCTGGGTCATTTGAGTAAATGCCTTGAGCATACTGGCTGATTGGTCATGGAAAGCCTACTGGTGAAGGCTTCTAAGCCGTAATTTCAGAAGAGTAGTACCACTACTGTGAATGTCCTTGACTCCTAAAAGTGATCACCCTCCAAGGACCCAGCCTAAGAGGTGGAGGGAGAGCTGGGTAATAGCCTGAGCTGAGAATGGGGGTGTGCTATACCTATATTCTTCCCCAGTAAACAGCTGATCTGATCTGTTACTGGAGCTTGGCCACATCCTCCTAGGCTCAGACCAAACACAGGATTATCGACCACACTGATAGACGGGGCAAAGCCTGTGTCTTACCTAACATCTGTGACCCCCAATGACCAGAGCAGTACTCTGAACACAGCATGTGCTTAACAGGTCTTTGTTGAGCTGAATTAACCAAAGAAAACCAATCATTTCCCTTTTACTTTGTATAAGCCACGAAATTGCCGCCAAATGAGAATTCTGCCCCAAACCGATCATTCCAAGGAAGACATTGTTTGAAAGGACCTTAGTGGGTTTCTGTGGACTATGATCTCTACTTAGGAGGGTGACATAGGTCAGCCAAGAAACTGACTGTGTCTTCAGTGGCATTAATAATGGCAGAGGGTCTGGAATCAAGTCCACCCACTATCCTCTGCCCTGGCCAAGCTCTGGCCAAGTCTTACTGAGCACCTTGTCTGAGGAAGGACATTGATGGAACAGGTTCCAAAGAAAACAAGCAGGGTCTCCAGTTCGTGTCATCTGAGGATCAAGTGAAGGAAGTGGGGCTGTTTAGCCTGAAGAGAAACTTTGATGTCTGGTTCGGGGTGTCACATGAAAGAGGAGTTAGGCTGGTTCTGCTTGGTGCCAGAGGGCACAACTATGGGCATCAGGTGGAAGATAAAAGAAGAAAATTGAGGCCAACAAGAAAAACTTCAGATCACTTGGAGCTTTCCAAAGCAGAATAATCTGTCCCAAGAGGTGGTAAGCTCCCTGTCCCTGGAGGAAGGCTGGATCACCGATCATTGGGCAGCTTTTAAAGGGGACCCCTGGTCTATTATGCTTGTCCTAGATCACCTCTGAGGTCCTACCCAAATCTAAGAGTTGGGAAGTTTCTGTTTCTTATTTACCTGTTATTAACTCTCTTTCTCCAGCTGAAAACCCTTTGCCCTTACTGCCTCTCTCTGCATTGCCCCAAGATGTCAGAGCTCTTCGGTGGAATTTCCCCCTCCTCCCTTTTACCTTTGTCTTGCTGCTTCACTGGGTGCCTCTGGATTCCCATTTAAAGAGAATGCACCCCCTGTGCCTGGGTGCCCCCAGCTGTTTCTATGTACACTCTCAGGTTCCCGCCTGTAGGTAAATCCATCCTATAACTGCCTCCATTTAATACCCGAATGCTTTGATGAGCCTACCTCTCCTGAAAATGGGAAGCATCGTGCAAATGAAAACACGATTCACAAAGATGAGTCCTCCATTCCCCTCTCCTGTCCCCCAAAACAGACCGCGAGCATAGCAAAGGCAGGAAACAGGTGGTGTCAATAAACAAACTACCAAAGCGACCAGGGAAGTCACTCCTTGTCTAGGTGTTTAGAGGCAGCTTAGCTGTGGCAATTTCTTTTTGGTTCAAGTACCTCAGAACCAGGACCTTTTCTTAGAAGGCAAGGAGCAGGGAGAGCAGCAAAGACACCGAAGACCTTTGAATTCCCAGGTAGAGCCAGGGCTCCCACTTGCCTTATAATCACTAAGGTCCAGCAGAGCAAGGTTTCCTCACCCAAACCCTCCCTAGCCCACCGAGAGCAGTCGACCTCACAGCAAGAGCTGAATGCAGAAACAAAACCACCCTCAAACCTCTGCAAATTTAAGCAGTGAGCCAACCAGTCTTTATTGATGTCATCAAGGGGAGGAAAGGGGAGCAGCATTCTGCCAGGGTTAGTTAATGAGGTCTACGGCAGGCTACAGGAAAGACTGTTCCATTACCAGCAGGTGAAAGCCCAGGAGTGTAAGCGGGGAAGGCAGAATATGGGAAAGCCATCAGGTCACAGGCTCAGCTCTTGGAGGCCAAGAGAACCAGAGACTTTTTTTCCATATCAATCAGATTATGGTTCTATGTGCGATGGGGGGAACCCAAGGGCAAATCAGGAAAGACCAAAAAATTCACAAGTTGATAAGAGGATGCTAGCTGTCCAGCTGGGAGGGTCCTCAGGGTACCCAATGCAACTACCTACTTTCACAGAGAAGGAGACTGAGACCCAGACAGTTGAAGTGACTGGCCAAGGTTAGCGCCAAAGTAGCAGGGGAGTTAACCCTTTCAGCTCAAGCACTCCTTGCTTCTCTCCCTTCCTGAGTGATGGGTGCTTCATGTGGCCCCTAAATCCAGGCCTCCTCTTGCCACCACATGAATACCCTCAATTATTCTGATTACTTTCTAGTTCTAGAATCATAAACAAATCAATTCTGCCATTATTCCTGGAAAGGGTGCGCCGGTCTCCTCCCTAATGGCCCCACTTGCCAGCCCTGGGATTGTCCAATCCAAAACACCACTCCCAGCCCACCATTGCCCTACACATGCTGCCCTCCTCCATTAGAATGTCAGCTCCTTGAGGGCATAAACCCGCTTCTCTTTTTGTATTTGCATCCCCAGCACTAGCAGAATGCCCAGCACATTGTTAGCCCTCAGTGGATGTTTTTAAATTCATTCATTCATTCCTCAAACCCGGGTGTTCTGCCTCTGGAGCCAATGCTCTTCTCACTGTTTCATTCTGAGGAGACACCCAAGGAAAGGACAGAGAAAATGCAGCGGGGTTTTGCCAGTGACTGGGACAACGGCACAGTGGGCAGCAAGAGAACCAGGTTACCAGTCAGGGAAACAAGAACCAGAAAGTGTCTCCAAATCACAAAATCACTTCAGTGACATCTTATCCAACCCCCAAACACAAAGAATTCCCCCCTCTCATATATCATATATCCAGTGGCAGTGCTCAGTGGGGGAAAGCCCTCAGCTGCCCAGGCAGCCCAGACCACTTGGGGATGCTCTAGTGACACCAAGCTTCAATTGACCTCTTTGTGCCTTCTACCACCACTCCCAAGTCCACCCTCAGGGCCCCAACTGGAGTCCCTCTTCAGTATGACAGACCTTCAAATACATGAAGACAGGTTCCCCTGCATCTTCTCCTCTCCAGGCTAAGATATGCCCAGCAAGTAAGTGATTTAGAAAATAAGTTAGCAATCAGGTGCCAAGGGAGGGAAACATCCTGAAAACATCCTGACAGTCTGTCAGTTGAACATAAGCTCCTTGAGGGTAGGGCCTGTTTTGTTTTTGTCTTTGGGTCTCCAGAGGCCAGTACAGCGCCTGACACAAAACTGAAGACGAATAAATGCTTTTCCTAGAAAATGCCAGCCAGCCTTGATTTCTCCTTCTTAAAACTTTAGACAGCTCCCATGACACCCATAACTGTGCACCCAACTGGAGCTCAGTGGGATTCAGAAGGAAAGTAATCAATTGATCAGCAAGCACTTATTGAGCACCTTCTGTGTACCAGGCACTGTGCCAGGTGCCAGGGATTCAAGTACCGAGAATGAAATAAGCCCTACTCGCAAGGAGCCATGACCCTCAGCATAGTTGGGAGACAGTACTAAAGAACAGAAAACAATTCTGAAATACCCAAGAGTGAAACAACCAGCAAGCCAGCCTAGTCAGGACTCCTCCCACTATAGGGATTCCAAGAAGGGACTTGCCAATGAAAGAAAAATATGGCTGCTGTTTCACAAACTGATTTGACAAAGAAATACTTCGGGGCTTGGAATACAGGTGAACAGAGTCCAGAAATGCTGGCTGGAAGGAGTGTAGGGTGTGGAAAACCTGAGGGGAAAGGAAGGCTGGGGGTGGGAATGAAGCTTGTTTCCAAACTCTCAAAACAAGTATTGCTGTTACTTGTATAATTGCATATTTAATATTTTTGAAGACAAATACCACTAGCATTGGTGTGTTCTCACAAAGCTCTTGTTCCCATGGCACTGGAAAATACTGCTCTAGTCCACACAATTGGGCTTCTCTTTGGGCCCTGGTGATGGGGGAGCAGCGCTCTGAATCCCAAGGCCTGCCTTTCAACACCAAAAGTTTCTCAGAGCCGTGTGGAGGGTCCGGGCATGATCCTGAGAGGCAGTGAGGAGGGCTCTAATTGGCCCTCACCTCACTCAGCCATCCACCACCTGAGAAGGGGCTTTATGTTCCCCAAACTGGGCCCCTGAGCATGTTTAATTAGCATCTATAAAAAGCTTCCCAAGAAAGCGTTCAGAGAGCCCTATTTCATCTTCAGGGTCCATGCTGGTATGCAGCTCACCTGGAAGAAGTGGTTGATGCTAAAGGAATTTCTCTTAAATGTATTCCAGATGCCTCATTGGCCCAAAGAAAGGCCTTATGATGAGGCAAGGGTTGGGGGTTGGGGCAGACCCCAGTCTCCTGAGCCAGGAAGGCTCAGAACACACCCTCTGCCTTGCCTGCTGCCGCTGTTTAAACACAAGACGTCATGGCCCATGATATACAGGATTATTCCGAAGATGATTTCACTGGGGGAAACTGCTCCCTGAGCTGGTTCCGGCCGCGCAGGTATGTCAGACAGCCCTACTGTGAAGTGAACTATTCAACCCACCACAGGATGCTGACCCAGAAAGTTCCTTGGAATTCCTAAGTTTTATTGCCAATTATCCAATAGCTGCATTCACAGCCAAGGGCCCATGACTTCAGGCAGCCTCTGGTTGTGACCTACCTACAACAGGCCAAGAGGGAAGAGAGGGCTGGCTTCACCCATGGTGCCTGCCTAGTACTCCAGGGATCTGGTGGTCCTAGTGGTCCTCTGATGTAGTCCTAATTCTGCTGGAGTAGGATGGACTGACCCTGGATCATCTTGCCAACCTCTCCTCCAGCCAGTGCCCGCCTTGTGCCTGCCACTCCTTAGGAGAATCCATGGATGAGCGGTCACCAGAGCAGCCTTCACAAGCTTTGGCTGTCCCAGAAGTCTCAGTATTGAAGAACTGGACATCTCAGGTGTGGGCGGACACCCAGGGGTGCTATCTCTTGTCCATCTGGGCAGGCTGACGTAGCTAAGAGGGTCAAAAATACCCGCAAAGCAGTTTGCAAACCTCGAAATGCCATTTAAACACCAGTCATCATTGCTGTTAATCTCATTATTCAAAATAATGCTGACTTGGCCCTCACTGAAAAAAGAGGAAGATGCAGAAAGAGAAGGGGCGCATGACGAGGGCAGGTGTAGAGTAGCAAAAGTGGACTGTGGTGGGCTTGGAGTCTCATCCTGGCTCTGCCACCAACTCCCGGGGGGATCCTGTAAAAGGCTCTTCCTTCCTCTTTTTGTTGCGTAAGGGAGCTAGGCTACATGCCACCTGGGGCTCCTTTGAGCTCCGATATTCCATGACCTTATGCTGTGTATCAAAAGCTCTTTTGTCCATCAGTGGAGCCCTCCTGAAATAAAATGTCTGTTAGGATTGGTTATATGGGATCCCATTCTGTCCCACTTAGCCTACTAGCTACTAGCTTCTTCTTGCTAGCTTCTACTAGCTTCTAGAGGGCCAGCATTGGAGTCAAGAAGATTTGGGTTCAAGTTTCATCACCAGCTATGTGAGTTTGTCCCTGAACAGCTGTGTAGGACAAAGTTACAAACAAGTATAGGAAAAGAAAGTTCTCCACTCCAGTGGTCCCCATTGCTTTCTTGTTCCTTAAAGTCCTTTCAATGACCAAAAAAAAAAATGTGTTGTGACCTCCCAGGGTAATTTAACATACTAATGAAGTATTCCCTTGAATTTATTCATCAAATATTCATAACAACCACAATAACTTTGGCCCCTCAAAAAATTCCAATTGAAAATTTACATTATAAAATGTAACATTTTATTCTATATACACTTATGAAAATTCTAAATATAAAGTTATAAAACTCTTAAAAATTATTGATATGTAATGTGGGACATTCTTTAAGCATTAAAATATATGTCATATGCTTACTATTAACTGTAAAACTTCATATTACCTGTCTTTATTTCATACATTTTGTTGAATATAAATAACACCTTCGATGAAATAAGCTACAACTTGAAGATATTTCACAAAACAATCACATGTGAGCATAATTTTGATTTCAGATTTTTTATTTGAACAAAGATTTTCAATATTTAGCTCAATATAAGACAAACGCAATCTTTGGTTTTCATCATGGTTATGTCTGTGTTTTCATTTGAAACTAGAATAAAGTGAAAATGCTCACTCCCCCAAATTGATGGCAAAAAACATCAGGAGATCTTTGCTAGTTTTCTTGCTAAGGTGGGGAAACTCATTTTAAAAAATGTTGGCCACCCATGCAATTGATGAAAATGAAGAGCTAGCTAGAATATAAAATATTTACTTTTCTTTTAGTTAACGGTGTGTTATATTAAACGACAAATGCATTTACAATGCAGTTGCATATATTGTTTGTTAACAATGTTTACATATAAACTGATCATTGCAAAGCTAGCATATCTTCAAACATCTTTTCTTCTACCACTGGCACACTGGCTACACTACTATAAAAACTCTTCTGAACAGCTGACCGGTATTGCCAACCACTTCATTTGAAAATCTGCCAGAAAGAAGACTAGTAACACACACAGAAGATAAGTTTAAATTAGAAAATGTCTTAATACTGCAAATGGAAGGCAATAGAACATTTATTTCTGCAGAATGTTTGTGATGGTCTGTAATGGTTTCAGGATGGCATGCACCATCCAGCACTTAGCACAATCTCTAGTACATAGTTGACTTTCATTTCAAAAAGTACCAATGATGGCACAGGGTGGTGTCTTGACTCATGCACGAATTGGATTTAAGTGAGGCAGGGTTGCATGAAGTCCTCAGCCTCACTCTCTCTTCCAGAGTCATCAAAGTCCAGAGGTAAGATAAAAGTCAGGATAACTGACAATGGCCTGGGAAGCAGTGGATGACCTTGGCATCTTCAGTGTCTGCCAGGTTCTATGCACTTGGCAGCACCTGCTTCATCAACCTTTGTGGCCATTAGAACAAATTGTTCTCAACTACCTATTCTACTGGGGGAAGTCTCCATATGCTTGGGGTAGACACCCCCTAACTCACCAATGGGTTTAAAGCCTATCGGTTAGCCTCAACTTGGTTTAGCTTGTCTGCCAAGACCATTTACCAGGGCATGGCTTCTGTGCATGCTACAGCTTCTTGGAGCCACAGGTGAGAGTGGGGTGTTGGTAGACACCAAGGGTGGATAAGCAATCCTGAGAAAGGCTTGGCAGCTCTCACCCTAGAGGTGCTAGTCCTCCTGAACACTCCATACCCTCTCCATAGTAGAGGCTTACTAGGCATAGGCATTTAATACATGTTTATTGGTTGATTGATGCCTAGCAATCGTGGCCTTCAAACAGCCTGATATTTGTACTGCAAGAATGCTAACATCTTGGTCCTATAATTGCACAGATGATGAGGTTCCGTTAAAGGGCAACAGAGGAGAATGAGGGAGTTACCCTGGGACAGTCCACAGAACACAAGTGAGAATTTGCACGTGCGCTTGACCACCCCTGGGGAATCCGCTTGGGGACTGGTTTGCACTTGCATGTCAGACCTTTGTGGTGGTTTGGAAACAATTTGATGACAGGTTAAGAGAACTTGTGAGAACCCGTTGCACTTGGTCAGACGCAGTCGGAGTTTGGTGTAGTCACTGCACCTACCATGCAGGGCCGTTGTGAGGATCCGACGATAGACCCTACGTAAAGCACCTTGAAGACCTGTATTGTTCCTGTGTTATTGTGTGCATTTGTTATCGCGGCTGCGGCTTAGCCATTTTAGTCACGTCTGACTCTCTGTGACCCCATCGGGGTTTTCTGGGCAGAGACACTGGAGCGGTTTGCCATTTCCTTCTCCAGCTCATTTTACAGATGAGGAAACTGAGGCAAACAAGGCGAAGTGACTCGCCCAGGGTCACAAAGAAACAAGTACCTGCAGCCGGATCTGAACTCACAAAGATGACTCTTCCTTATTCCAGGTCCAGGGTTCTGTCCATCATAGCACAATTATAAAGGCCGACTACTATAAGTCATCTCATTGGACCGTAGATTTAGATCCATACAGGCAGATTAGAGGTCATCAAATCCAATCCTCTCGTTTTACACATGAGGAACATGAGTGAAGCCTAGAGAGGGCCTAGAGAGCCATGCCCAAGGTGCCATGGCTAGTGAGCATAACCGCGTGGAATCCCTTGTTCTCTTCAAAACTCTGCTCAAGAGACACTTTCTACATCAAGTCTCTCTCAGTACTCATCCCAGCTGCTAGCACCCTCCTCTGCCCCAAAACAAATTCCCCTTCTATGAATTTTGTATCTAGTTACTGTATTTCCCCATGCACAAGACGCACCCTTTTTCGAAAAATTTGGGGTCTAAAAACTGGGTGCGTCTTATACAGCGGCTGTAGATTTTTTTACTTGCATTTCCTACTTTTTCACGCTTGTTTTTGCACTCACTGTTGTAGATTGTTTTACTTGCATTTCCTACTTTTTCACGCTTGTTTTTGCACTCACTGTTGTAGATTTTTTTACTTGCATTTCCCGCCTTTTCATGCTTGTCTTTGTGCTCATTGTTTCACATTTGTTACTGGTATATTCAGTTACGTTTTGCCATGTTCTGCCCAGAAATGTCTCAGAAAAGACATTGCTGAATTCAAGTTAAAAGTGATCCAGTTTACAAAAGTGAATGGAAATCATGCTGCTGAACATAAGTTTGGTGCTCCTCCAACTGAGAAAACAATTCGAGACTGGCTACGAGAAGAAGAAACCCTACTGAAAACACCATGGCAGAAGAAGGCCATGAGAGGTGAGTCAGCAAAATGGCCTGATTTAGAGAGGGAATTGAAGATATGGATTGAAGAGCAAAGGTCAATTGGAATTCCTGCATCCACAAAAATGGTTCAGCATGAGACAAGAAGAATTGCTGATGAAAAAGAAGTTACTGATTTCAAAAGAGGACATAATTGGTGCTTCAGGTTCATGAAACGGAATGGATTCAGCATGCGTACACGCACCAGACTTGCCCAAGCTATGAGAAGAAGGTCTTTGAATTTCATCGTATTCTTGTATCAAGTTTATGATGAATAAAACTTGAGTTCAATAACTTTATGTAATACAATTTTTTTTTCAAATTTCAGGCCCCAAAATTAAGGTGCATCTTATACGTGGGGAAATACAGTATGTATATATGTGTTATCTACTAGGATAGACTCTAAGCTCCTAAAGGGTAGGAATTGTGTTATTTGGGACTTTATTTCCTTGGATTCTAGCATTCAAACAATCAAAGAGCGTTCGTTAAATGCCTACTATGTGTCAGACACAAAAACAAACACAAAAAGAAAGAGAGACAGACAGACAGAAACAGAGAGAGACAGAGAAGAGAGACAGAGAGAGAGAAACAGTCCCTGACCTCAAGGAGATTACAGTCTGATCAGGAGACAACAGGTACATAAATAAGTACATACAAGAAATATGAAGAGTGGATAGAAGGTGCATAAGGTACGTAGCAGGAGCTTAATAATTGCATCTGGGTTGATTGGGATTTTTATAGATTTAGACCAGAAATGGACTTGAAGGAGAGTCTAAATGAATAATGTTACAGGCGAGGAAACTCTGCCCCTGACTGAAAAAAGGACTAGACCCAGGGCACACAGTAAGTGACAGCCAAGATTTGAAGTCCCTGGATTCTGAGTCTCTGCTGCCATCACTTTCTACTTCACCAACCTGCTTATAGCTTGAAGGGACTGATGTGTCTTTTCCATCTTTGGCTATAACAGGCTATCACAGCCTAGAGCAAGTCAAGTCAAATCGAGAAGTGTTTATTAAGTACCTATTAGATACCAAGAACCTAGCTAAGTGCTAGGGACACCAAAAAAAAAAAAAAGGTAAAAACATCCCTTGTCCTCAAGGAGTTCCCATTCTAATAGGAGGGACAGCATGCCACCCACTATGGACATACAGGAAAGGGAATGAGCAGTTGGAAGAGGAGTCCTGAGAGGTGGGTTCTAATCCTGGCTGGCCATGTGACTATAGGTGAGCCCTTTCTCCCCCACCCCTAGGCCTCAGTTTCCCTATTTGTCAAAAGAGGGGGTTGGGCCAGAGGATCACTCTCAGTAGTCTCTCCCAGCTCTAGAAGTTTCATATCTTTGCCTTTCAGGAGTGCAGGGCAAAGAGCTTCTTTCCCACAGGGCTGGGCGGGAAGAAGAAGCTGGCTACCTGGGCCAAGGCAGCTGCCTTTGAGGAGTGGTGTGGAGGGGTGGGGGGGGAATCCCAACTCCAATCCCACCCACTCAGCCAGCAAACGTCAGTGACACCTAGTGGTGAATTCAACGGAACATCTATGACTTTTCCCAAAGGAACAAGCAAGCCCTGGAGAAATTACCTGCTTTCCATTGATAGAAGCTGGAGCTTTGTTTGTGGACTGTTTGTGAGAAGTTAGCAAAGTCTTCTTGGACTGAAAGTCTCCTGCTATACTTGGGTGAAAATGCTGTTCAACTGGGCAAGCAATGGGTCTCAGTTCACCTGTGTATCTCCAGGGTCTTAGCACTTCCTAAACATTTTTGCAATTTAATGACACTCTCATCACAGTCATGGAGAGAAAGCAAGGGAGGCGGGAAGGATGGGCCTCTGTGTGAGACACAACATGGAAAATATTTGGAGTCAGAGGACCAGGATTCAAATTCTGGACTTTCCACCGGCTATATGCATGACCTTGGGTAAGTCATCCTTCCCCTCCCCCCCGCAATTGCTCACTATTAAAATAACGGGGTTGGACTCATAACCAATAATATTTCTTCCAGCTCTAGCATTCTGTGTTCCAAGTTCCAAAGATCCTACCACCTCTGATGTTCCATGTTCTAAGGTCTCTCTCAGCTGTAACATTCCATGTTCTAAGGTCCCTCCCCACCAACTCTGACATTCTATGTTCCAGGTTCTAAGGTCCCTCCCCACCAACTCTGGCATTCTATGTTCCGGGTTCTAAGGTCCTTCTCAGTTCTGGCATTTACTATTCTATCTTCTATAGCTCCTCCTTACCAGAGTAAGGTGTGTGGTGGCCCTTCCCTGTCCAATAGCCTCTGTTCTAAGGTTCTCTTTAATGCTGACATTCTGTCAGAGCCTCCCAGCTCTGACATTCTATGTTCTGTAGTCTAAGACCCTTGCCAGCGCCAACATTCCATTTTTGAAGATGCCTTCCAGCACTAACATTCTACATTCTGGGTTCTATGGGCTCTTCAGCTCTGACATTCCCTACCCTAAAGTCTTTTGAGACTCTGACATTCTGGATTCTAGGCTCACAGAACTCGCCTAACTCTGATATTCTCCGATTCTTCTGATCCTGTGAATTACATGATCTAACTTTCCCATTTTCCCAGAAAGCGGGGGCGTCTCACAAGGCGTTCTATTTCCACATACAGACTGATGAAAAGGTATGTGTGTATGTGAGAGCACTTCTGTATTTTGTGTGTCCTTTCTATGCGTCAGCTCCTGACTCTCAGATGGCCCTCAGCCTTCTCTTTCACAGCGATGCCTGATGTGGCTGCCCTGGCACACACTGAGCTAGATCCTGGGCTAAAAACCAAACGTCTTTTCTCCCTCCCTTTTCTGTTTGGATGAAACGGGGCTGTGGGGGAGAGGGGACAAAGAGATGCCTAGGAACTGATCACAGTCTCCAAATATCTTAAAAGTCAACCCCCAGGGAAGGATGGGGATTACCGTCTGTCAGGAGAGCAGAAGGCAAGGCTGGGATGGTCCAAAAGTGAAGGAAGAAAGGAAGGAAGGAAGGAAGGAAGGAAGGAAGGAAGGAAGGAAGGAAGGAAGGAAGGAAGGAAGGAAGGAAGACTGAGACTGAAGCTGTCAATAGCAAGGCAGCTTGAGAGATCAGCTGGGGAAGGGTCTGAAGGATCCTGGAGACACACCCAAGAAAAGTTAACTCTCTCAGGGCTGGCTCTAGCAACAATAAATGAAGTGATTTATAGGATCCTAGATCAAGAGTCAGAAGGGACCTAAGAGGCCAAGAGTCCAACCCCCTCATTTTATGGAGGGGAAAACTGAGCCCCAGAGAAGGAAGGCAACTTGAACAGGGTCATACTCACAGGAAGCATCAGAGGCTAGATTTCAGTCAGGCCTTCCCCCTATAGCAAGACATGACCCAGAGAGAAGATGGTCCCTTCAGTGGCATATCAGGAACAGGAGACAGACCATGGCCAGCCCAGGTGACTCATTGGTTCACCCAGGGTGCTGAAACAAAGAAGAGTGAGGTTTGCAGAGATGTCATTCCCAGAGGGGAGTGATGTTTGGACTCCACAAGAAGAGAAAGAACATTGGGGCTGGCAATGCTGGAATTACCTTAGCTGCATGTTCCCAACACGCGGAGCCCACTCCCAAGATGGTATCCATTCTTCTTGCAAAGATTCCTTCCTTACAAAGGTAAGCACGCTGGTGGGGTTCATGAGCTTTAGTGATCTCTGCAATATTTCACAGGGCTGTTGTGAGACGCCAGTGAGATAACGTCTATAATGGGCTTGGCAAGATTTACTGGTCACAGAATCACACAACTGGAGAGCTGGAATGGACCTCAGTGGCCATCTGGCCCAACCCCTCCACATAAAGGAATTCCCACTATAACTTCCCAATAAATGGTTATGTAGCCTCTGCTAGAAGACTTCCACAGAGGCAACCCCTGTCTCTTAAGGCAGACCTATAATTGAAACTAAATTTGCCTCTTAGCAACTCCCACTCAACGCTCCTTGTTCCCCGCTCTAGTACCAAACAGAACAAGCTGATCCTTCCTCCTTCAAATACGTGAAGATTGCTAGGAGGGCCCCCCTGAGTTTCTCTTCTCTAGGCTAACTATACACTGTTCTTTTAACCTAAGCCCATCTATCATGGCTTCTGTGCCCTTCTCCCTCTTGGCTGACCTCTCTACACTCTCCAGCATCAACAGTGTTCTTCAACTGTGGCACCCAGATACAATCAGAACACTCCAGCTAAAGTGTGACCAGAGCAAAACCCGGGAAGACTATTTGTTGCCTGGAAAGTCTGTGCCCCTTAATGCATCCTGAGATAGCATTAGATTTTGGGGCTGCCCCATTCCCTGCTGACTCACACTAAGCTCATCATCCACTTAAAAACCCCAGATACTTTTCAGAAAAACAGATTTCCATCCATGCCTCCTTCATCTCATGCTTGTGCCATTGATTTTTTGGTACCCAAGTGCAAAACTTTCCATTTATTTGTATTAAATTTAATTTTGTTCCAGTCAGACCAATGCCAGCCTGTCAAGATTATTTTTTCCTGACCCTGGTGGGGGTCCTTCCCAGATTCGTGTCATTCACAAAGGTGATAAACATACCATCTGTGCCTTTATCTAAGTCATTGGTAAAAGTGTTAAACAGCACAAGACCAGCCGCCGAGCTCTGGGATACACCACTGGAGACTTCTTGTAACATTCACCTATGCACAGCTATTCTGTGAATAAACTGTTTCACCAGTTATTGACTCATCTGATTGTATTGTCATCTAATGATTAGGTAATTACTAGAACAGAAGTGATACAAGGACACTCTCAAGGTCTCTCTCAAGAACTTTGGAATTAATTGTGTGATATGAGAGACATTGGCACAGGACCGCTCAGCGTGGAGTTCCCACATCAGAGAAGGAATTGTGCTCTGTGAGCAAAGCAGAATTGAAACAGCTCAGAGGAAATGCAGGGTGCTCAGATTTAGAGAATCCACCCCAAATGTTCACACCAATTCTTTGTGCCTGACCTGTGATAGGGCATTCCAAGCTCATATTGTTCTGATCAGCCAGTCAGACACATTGAAACTGGACTCTAGCATAGTGATGTCATTCTGGTCCTCTTCAAGAACAAAGGACAACAACCAACCAGTTACTAGAATAATTCTACTCCATATCTCTCCATCGTTTCTATGAGAATCATGTGAGAGACTTTGCTAAAATCTACATTTAACCATATCAGCTGTGTTTCCTTCATCTACTAGCTTGGTAATGCTCTTCAAAACTGGAATGAAGTTGGTCGAGTACAACCTGCTGATGCAGCCAGGCAGGCTCTCTGTTACTACTGTTCACTTTCTAAAAGTTCACCAACCAACCTTTTGCTGATCTGTTCTATGGTTTTTCCACGAATCAAAGTTAAGCTGACTGGCCTATAGTTTTTGGACTCTGTTCCCTTCCTAATGAGAGAAAATAGAATCTCTAAACAATAGTTATAGGGTGAAGGCTTTCATCAGGGCCAGGTATTCCTGAGAGAAGGGGTTTAGGTCACAAGAGCAGGGCCTCAGGTGATATATAAAGTGCCCTTCAAATGTTTCCAGATGGAAGGGCAAGGATTCTAGATTCTCAAAGACTCTGCCAGCGGGGACCAAGCTATGCTCTCCAGCTAGAAAGAAAAGATCACTCAACAAGCATTTACTAAGCCACCTACTATGTGCCAGACACTGGACTGCTCCTGTTCCTCTCCCATTCCTGGCTTACAAATTTCATTGCTCAAAATGTGCCCACACCCTTTGCAATCCTACG
Source organism: Trichosurus vulpecula (assembly GCF_011100635.1). NCBI lineage: Eukaryota > Metazoa > Chordata > Mammalia > Diprotodontia > Phalangeridae > Trichosurus > Trichosurus vulpecula. Next base: position 278,695,131 of record NC_050578.1, on the reverse strand, counting down.
AGAGTCACCTCAGTGGGTAGTGAATTCTCCAGGTTTATTAGGAGTCTGCAAAATAAGACGTCCTTTCATTTGCCCTAAATTTATACGTTGCTCAGGTTTCAAAGAGCACCCACCCCAACCCGTACTGGGATGTGGTGAGCAAGGCTCTGTGCCCTTTATCCAAACAAGGGTTTGGATTTCCTTCCTTTCCTGGAAAGCATTACAAATAACAGAGATACGGGTCCAGAATATCTAGGGTCCTACCTGGAGAAAGGGCGATGCACAGGATTGAATAAGCAGGGGCCCTCGTGCCCACATCCTCAAGGGCCTCAAACGGCAGGCCCAAAGAAACATCAGGCCACCAGGTGCAGGACGCTAGGAGGCTAAGCGGCTTGGGTGCCAGGCCCAGGGCCAAGAGGGCCTGAGCACACAGCCTGCCCCCTATGCTGCAGGCCAAGGTCACAGAGCCATCAGTCCTTTCAACGGCAAAATGAGTATAGTGAGAAAAACTCCCATCCAGGGCTGTGGTAAGGATCAAATGAGATTGTTGTTCCATCATTTTGCTCACATCCAGCTCTTTTTGACCTCATGTGAGATTTTCTTGGCAGAGATCCTGGAGCGGTTTGCCATTTCCTTCTCCAGCCCATTTCACAGATGAAGAAACTGAGGTAAACAGGGCTAAGTGACTTGCTCAGGGTCACACAGCTAGGAAGCGTCTGAGGCTGGATTTGAACTCAGGTCTTTGCCTGGCACTTTATCCACTATGCCACCTAGCTGCCCCTAAAATGACATATTTGTCAAATGTTTGGCAAATCTTAAAATGCTATATAAATCCTAGTTCTGGTTATTAATCATGTGGGTTTCCTTTCCAGAGGGGTGGGGAGAGATTAAGAATCAATTGCTATCTTTCTGGGGCCGTGATCCCCTCTGCTGCTTTCCTAGGGTGTGGAGGCCAGAGGGGTGTGGTCATGGTTAGCATACTCAAAGACAGGGCGTATTTGTGGGTTACATGTAATGCCTAGAGCCCGACTGAGAACAGAGCCATCCTCTACCTGGGTGTCAGACTCAGTTTTGGCCTCCCTTCCCCATTGTGGGAAAAACATTTTGGGAGAACTTCCAGAGGAAGGTCACCAGAGTGGGGGAGGGGGTGGAGTGAACACCCCAGGAGGACCCAATGAGGAAACGGGGTGTTCAGCCTGATGAAGAAGGGACTTGGGGAAAACAGGATGGCTTAGATGTAAGAATTCATGTGGAAGAGGGGTCAGATGAAATCAGAAGGAAGAACCAAGAATCTTGGGGGGACCTGGGGGACCAACATTTCTAAGGGGTCTCAATGTCAAGGGAAATGACCTAATGATTGATAGCCTCCCACCAGAGTGGCTTCTCTCCCTGGGAGGGTCCTTCAGGAATGTTCTGGTGGGAGTTGGTTCTGGTTTAGACTAGACGCCTCTGAGGTACCTTAGGTCTTAGGAGGTCTGTGATTCCCCAGCTCTCCAAGGCCACCCGAGGCCTGGCTCATGAATATAGAATGGAAAAGGACCTCCTCTCTGATCCTGGCGGGAAGAGGATCCCCACATCTAAGTAGGAGAAAAGAGAGCTGAGGAAAGATTTTCTAGGAGAACCATCTCCTCCAAGTAAAGTGAGAGGGCCACAGTCAACCTAACGAGGAGGAAGGGGGGAGCCCTTATTTATGAGCTCAGAATCAAGATCTGCCAGGAGCTGTAAAAATCAGACAAAAATTACCTCTTAGCAAGAACCTCTCCCCAGAAGAAAACGTCCGCCTCTGAGATGAAAGCTTGTGCCTTGGTCCTCGGGGAATATTTCACATGATTAGTACCATTTGGAAAAGGTCCACCGGGGGAACCTCTGAGGATGCTTTATGGTGGGCCAGAGCCCGGGGAGTGGGGGGCTGGTGACCTGAACTCTGATATCTCTGCTCCCAATCTGATTAACATATGGACACACTCTGCCTCATTCAAAACAGGAAATCAGTCTGAAAGGTAAGACAAATATTATTTGCCTCCTTCCCATCTGCTACCATAGGCGAGCACCGGCTTTCAGCAGCGATCTTGGGTTATTGATTGAGGATATTCCCAAGGCCCAAGCTGTTATCAGCCGGGCTATCAAAGGCCTGGAGGAAGCAGGCCTGACCTGCCTGACTATTTAAATATGCCCCAACTTAGCTACACATCTAATTTTTTCATTCACTCAGACAGCAACATTATTTCATGTCATGCCAAAAGATATGGTTTCCTGCCTTGCAAACCACGGATGTTTTATTTCAAGTTGAATTAAGGGGAATTCTGAAAGGTCCCCCCACCCCACCCCGCGCTTGTATGAGGACCCTGGGCATCTGTAGGCTGTAGCTGATGACCTCTCTCTTCCCGCATCCTGAAGGCTTCTCAGGCCTATGGGATACTAGGGTCTGTTCTGCCACCCATATCCATCCCAGGCTAGCCAAAAGGATGGAACAAAAAGCAGGAATGGTGAAAAACAATGTGACCCACTCCCCAAAGCAAAAAGAGTTGGTACCTCCTTTCCCAGGACCAGGGAATCAGAAAGGTTGCAATAGAATTCAGAGCAAAATAGCTATTTTCATAATGGTGCACTTTGAGGTTTCTGAGGCAATTTACAAATCCATTGTCCCCCAAGTCAGACCTGGGAGATAAGGGCTGTTCTTTTATCAGTGAGCACTCTTAGTATCTGAGAAGCAAAGGGCCTGGCCCAGGGTCACACAGCCATGAGGTGGTGGGAGGGGAGGCCCAGGCTAGACCTTGGCCAGCTCTGACCTGACTGCCAGGGCAGGAGATCATTTCCCTACACCCTCCAAGCATCCTTTTTTCCCCTGCAAGGTTTCTGTGGCTCAGGGCTATATTTGCTGCATGAGCACTTCTGGTATCTCTGCAGAGCTCTGAGAATGGGAAGCTCTGGAGAAGAGCCCCACGTTCACAACCATGACCATCCGATGGCAGATTCAGGCCACCAGGAGATCACCCAGGACAGATCCCTCACTTTACAGATGACGAACCTGAAGCTTAGGGACATCAGGCCTAGATTCGAATCCAAGTCCTCAGACTGCAAAACCCACTCAGCTACACTGTACAGTGCTCCCTCCTTGTCTCTCAGTGATCCGAAGATCTCAAAGTACAAGTAGAAAGCCACCATGTGTGTGATAGACGCGGGAAAAGAAGAGTAACTGCCTCCCCCCCCCCCCGCCATGTCTGATGCATAGGCAGAGGGGGCAGGGAGGAGTGAGCAGAGAAGCTAACTCTGAAATCTAGGGATGCAACTGCTCCCCCCACATAACCCCAAGACCCCTCCCCCAGCTTCTCATTGTCCCTATCTGTGTGTGCACCAGCGTATACAGGTCAATCTGTATTTAGGAATCCTTGCACTCTGAGAGGAGCCCTGCTGTTATGATCCTCATTCCAGAGCAGAATTAATTAGATTATCAGCATCAATGCGCATTTATCAAGTGCCTACTGTATACCTACCATGAGGTAACACAGTGAATGGAACACTGGGCCTGGGGTCAGGAAGACCTGAGTTCAAATCCAGCCTCAGATATTTATTTACTAGCTGCACAACCGTGGGAAAGTCATTTAACCTCCATCAGCCCCTTCATCTGAAAAAAGATGGTAATCATAGTACCTAACCTACCTTCCAAGATTATTACACAGACAAAATGGGCTAATATTTGAAATGGAGTTTTCTAACTTTAAAACACTCGTCAGGATGTTCCAGGGACTGTGTTAAGTGCTGGTGATACAAGAAAGGACAAAACCAGCCCTGCCATCAAGAAGCTTATACTCTAATAGGGCAGAGAACATGCAAACAATTGTGTGTGTGTGTGTGTGTGTGTGTGTGTGTATGTATATATACGGAGGAGGGGGGACAAAAGGAGGGTCTGTCTCCAACTCCATCCAAAGGGATATGGGTACTAAGTACCCTCATTATCAGACAGTATGACCCGTGAGCCATGAAATCTGAAGAGCCATTTGCATTCAACAAGCATATATTGTGTGCCCATTATGTACTAGGCACTAAGGTGGTTGTTCTTCATTCATTTTAGTCATGCCTGACTCTCTGGGACCCCATTTGGGGTTTTCTTGGCAAAGATACTGGAGAGGTTTGCCATTTTCTTCTCCAGCTCATTTTACAAGTGAGGAAACTGAGGCAGACAGGATGAAGTGACTCACCCAGGGTCACACAGCTAGGAAGTATCTGAGGCCAGATTTGAACCCATGAAGATGAGTCTTCCAGATTCCAAGCCCACGGCTCTATCCACTCCGGTTCTGCCCAGCTGCCCCAGGCACTAGGGATCTAAAGATAAAATCACTCCCTGCCCTCAAGGACTTCACTTTCTACTAGAAGAGTGATAGAGATGCTTTGGGGTTCTGGGAGATTTGAAAAATCCTTTCACTGACCCATTCCAACTTAAGCCATATCAGAGATTCTAGAGCCCAATCCTAGGACATTTCTTCTGGCCTCTTTGCCTACCATGGGCTGCCTCCCTGCCCTCCCACCCACACTCCTGCTAAAACCTGCAGATTAGGTGGCTTTAGGCAAACAGGAGAGGGTGATTCCCAAGCATTGCTTTGGGGTGCCAGGGTCTCCCCTTGGTGTCAGGACAAATTAAAGGAATCAATTGGCTGTGTCCATAGGACCGTATATCAACAGCTGCTGACTGCCCCCAACAAGCAGAGAGCCTTGGGAGTCACAGTACCCCCAGGCCCCCATTCCTGCTTCTGGCCCAGCCCTCATGCCCTCCATCTGGGGAAGTGGCTCTTGTAGAGAAGGAGGCCAGACATCCTCACTAATGGCCAACTAACCAGCACTCACTGAGCAGGTGAGCCAACCCAGCCAGAGGAGCCAGGCTCCCTGAGAGAGACACAAGAAGCAGCCTGTGCCAGGTGAGTGAGTTAAACCTCCACTCCCACCCTGACTGCCATCTCCCCTCAGAGCCTGATGGGGACAGCCCAGGCCCTGAGCCCAAGAGCCTTGGAAGAGCTGTGCTTCCAGCCCAGGGCCCGTGTCCTGTGATCATCTTGGAAAGTGACCCCTGGGGAGATGCAGCTGAACTGGCTTCTACAGAGGCTGTGGCCACAGTGACTGGGGATCAATAAGGGAAAATTGTGGCCCCCAAAGTCCTGGGCACTGTCCGTGGTTCAGCATCAGGATATGGGGTGATTTTATCAGTGGAAATGACATCAAAGAAGATGCCTGACCACTTGCTTTGCCCATACAAAGGACTACAGGACTTTTTCACCTGACTCATGGCTAAAACCTTCTCTGTATGTCACCTCCCCCTTTAGAATAGAAGCTCCTTGAGGACAGGAAATGTCTGACTTTTTCTGTATATCCCAGCACTTAGCTCAGGGCAATCTTCATAGTGAGCATCTGATAAATGTCTTTTTCATTCATTCACTCATTAATTCATGTGTGTACATGTCTATTTTTCTGCAAAGTTATCAAGGGATGCCAGAGCATTTGAGGAGGAGCTTTGGGAGAGGAAACTTGGAAGGGAATCATTGCAATTAAGTTTTGTACGCTGGAAAAAGACATGCATTGCATGGTCTGTTTATAGTCTGTGTGTTATCTCCAAAATCAGTATAGATCCCCTCAAGACAAAAGGAGATGAACAAAGTATCAAAAGAAGAAATGTAAACTGTCAACAACCCAATGAAAAAAAATGCTCCAAATCACCCCTCGCAAGAGAAATGTGAATTAAAACTACTCCAAGATTTCATCTCACACCCATCAGATTGGCCAAAATGGCCAAAAGGAAAAATGGAAACTTATAAGTTTGGAAGGACCATGGAAAGAGAAGCACGTGGATCCAGCTGTTGGAATCTATGTGAATTGGTCCACCCATTGTGGAAAATCATCTGGAACAATTTGATAAAAGTAATGTAACTTCAAGAAGGAAATGATAGAAGAATTACAGAAGGTTTCCTGTAGGAGGAAGCCCTTGAGTTGGGCTCTGAAGGAAGCTAGGGGCTCCAAAAGGTGGAGGTGTGGAGAAAGGGCTTTCCAGATTGGCAGGGGGCAGCCTGTACAAAAGCACACAGGCAGGAACTCTCCCTTACTCCTTGGCTTAGTTGAACTTTGGGGATGTGAACTCTGGATATCATGGTTTATAATGCCTCCTACCCTATTTCTGTCTAGAGGAATTGCTAGTCCTGCCCCCACTTTTCACAGACTTCCCAACCCCATTGACTTTCGCTGTCTGAGTATTTCCCAAGTCCTACCATTCAGTGCAATGGATTTTGTGCTAAAAATCTGTCAGTCTAATAATAAACACACTCTTTAGTCCCCGACAACCCTGAAGGAGATAGTAGTCCAGGGCCCCAGCCCTGAGATAGTGAAATATCCTTGTGGGGTTTTTGTCATGATCTTTGCTTGCATCCAACACCAAACTTGACAATAAGCCCTATGAAGACAGCAACAGGGATTTACATCTCTCCCAAGGCTGAATACAGGGTGGTGATGAATTAATGAATGAATGAATGAATGTACCTCAGAGGTCAAAGGACTCTCCAGCATCATGTCCTCCAGCTCCTCCATACCTGACCAAGAATCCCTCTCTAATATCGTCCCATGAGGGGACATCTAGTCTCTGTGCAAAGATCTTGGAGGAGGGAGAGCCTATCACCTCCTGAGGCAGCCCACTCCACACTGGGATAACTCTCATGGTTAGGAAGTGTTTCCTGACCGCAAGCCTCAATTGGCCTTTTTGCAGTCTCCACCCTCGGCTCCTGGTTCTGTCCTCTGGGCCCAAATGAAACAAGCCTGATCCTTCTTCCAAGTGATAGCCACTAATATTGTTGGACACAGCTTTCACACCAGTTCCCACATCTACCCCATCCCTACCCCAAATCTGCTCCAGGTTGAGCATCCCCAGATCCTTCAATCATCCGTCATGCACTATGAGCTCCGCCTGTTTGTCCTGAATTAGGGCAGCCCCTCTGGAAAGTTGGAAATTTATATTTATACTGAGAGAGGCTAAAACCTAGAGAAAGAGCTGGCAAGAATCACCAAACCCATATCAGCTTTAAAATAAAAGAAAAAAGAAGAAATGAAAGAGACAGAGATAGGAACAGAGAAATAGAATGAGACAGAGGGGGAGAAAGACACAGAGAGAACCAGAGAGACAGAGAGATGAAGAGAGAGGGAGAGATAGAGAGAGAGACAAAGAGAAGGAGGGAGGAGAGAGAGAAAGACCAGGTGGAAGAGGGAGGGAGAAAAATGGTCTTGCCCTCTGGTCCATTGTCTCATTTACCTCCAAGGGCTTTGATAAATGGAGAGATAGCATCCCTAATTTCCCCAACACTCCTGTGTTAAGAGGGGTTCTGCCTCTCTGCTGAAATGTACCCTCGATTTCTTATCACTCTTCCACTGAGCAAATCAATCCAGATAGCCTTACGTCACCCACTCCACTCGGACCGGAGAGATGCCCCATCTTCACAGATTTGCCCAGAGCTAAGAGAAAATGATACTCCAGTACCTTCTGTGGTCAGACTCTGGCAATTCACTTTATAATTAAACATAAGGGAGGAGGGAGGGTGTGGAGAGAAACTACAGGCATTGACAGATGTACAAAGCATTCCATTTTCCTGGAAGCATTGCTGAATTCCCATGAAATGAGGTTCCTTGTTGCCTTTGGACGCACAACAAAACCAAGTCCACCATCTCCTTTCTTTGCTCTTCCAAAGAGAGCCTGGCTCTTAAAGGCTGGTCCGAGGGAGCCCAAAATGATGGCTCATCCTTCCATTTAACCACAGCTTCCTTCTGTCATCTGCTTTCATTCTTAGCAGGAATGTCAACCTTTACCATGATTCAGGTCTTTCAGTAACACGTCCACTCCTTTGTCATTGGACCAAGACTGAGAGCACCAACAATCACTTTAATGTTGGTTAGTGGAGAAAAAACCATGGCATTCTTCACACGCGCACACGCGCACACACACACACACACACACACGTCCACACACATACACACATGTACACACAGGCACATATACTTGTACACAGACACATGTGCGCGCACACACGAACACACATGTACACACATATACATGCATACACATATATGTACACACGCACAGACTGTCCTGAGATAAGCTCTGGAAATATCAAGGTAAAAGTGACAACGGTGTCTGTCCTCTGGGAGCTTCTGTTCTACCAGATGGTGGAAGATCAGCTGACTGGGTGAATTAATTAATTGATAAATTAATTTTCATTTTAATTCACCAAACATGTATTGAGTGGTCATTAGGAGCTCTGAACATTTTTCTGCAACCAAGATTTTGTTGTGCTAGAGAAGAAAGGGCTCATCTTCCTCTAACAGCCCCATGGTGAATGCTACTCCCCCGCTCAGAACCCTGCTGAGGCTCCCCCTTGCCCACAGGGCGTAGCTCATAGTCTGTGAAGTCAGATCTAGCTTCCTCTGTCTGGCATTTGGAGAGCAGGAGTGTCAGGTCATAGAGTTGGAGCTGAGAGGGACCCCGAAGGTTATCCAGCCAGACCCTCTCATTACACAGATGAGGGAACTGAGGCTAAAAGATCACACAGGTAGAAGGAACAGCATTAGGATCTAGTCCTCTGACTGCAAGCCCAGCCTCTGTCCACTGTCCCCCATATCCTCTCCAAGAATCACAGCCTGAATTCCCCCAGGGCCTCCCATAGGGACAGGCACGCCCAGTCCAAGGTTTGTTGACAGGTTTTTTGAAAGGTGAAGAGCCCATCTTGTCCCTCTCCTCTAGGTTCTTGTTTCCTTTCTGACTTCCTTCTGCTCAGCCAGCCATGATCCATCGTGATAACTGGCTATCCTACTTCCCATCTCATCAAGGTAGGTACTAAGTAGCAGGCAGAATTTGAACCCAAATCCTTTGGCTACAAATTGAAATGTGCAATGGATTGCCCAAAGAAGAATCTCCAAGGCAGAAAGGACTTCAGAGGCCATCAGTGAGTGGAAGTCCTTTTTCCTCTGTCCTAACAAGTGAGCATACATCTGCCATCCTTTCTAAAAGACTTCTAGCTGGAGGAAGCAGGGATGGAAACCTGCCCCCTCCCCAGGCAGCCCAGCCTATGCTGGACAGCTCTCATTGTTGGGAAGTATATCCAGCCTAAATCTGCCCTTTTGCACCTTCCACCTGCTGTTGTTCTGTTCTGTTGCACTGTTCTGCCCACTGGGGCAAGCAGAACACAGCTAATACCTCCCCCAGGTGACCGCCCTTCCATTACTGGAAGATGGTTGGCATGCCCTTCTTCAGGCTAAACATGTGCACTTCTCTGAGTGGATCCTCATCTGACATGGACTTGAAGCCCTTTTTCATCCTGCTTACCCTCCTTGGGATGCTGTTCACCTTTTCAACAACCCTTCCTAATGGTGGCTATCAGAACTGACTCCAGTCCCCCAGATCTGGTAAGGTCTGGCCTGGGGAGAGGTCTGGCCTGGGGTCTGGCCAGGGGAGAGGTCAGAGAACGAAGTGATGCCCCAGCTAATGCAGCCTCACACCCCGTGAGTGCTCAGCTGCCGTAGTTGCCTGTCACCTCAACTGAAGTTCACAAAGCCCACTACCAACCCCCCATCTTGTTTAGATAAACTGCTCTCAAGCCACCCTTCCCCCATCTCATTCTTGGGAAATAGATATTGTGGGTCAAAATGGAAAAGCCGACTTTCTGTTCCCCAGACTTTCACTCACATGGGACATTCTCCCCACCACTGGTGCAAATTTGCAATTCTAAGATGTTAGCAGGCCACACAGGTACATATGATGGCCAAGTCTCCTTCATTCCATAGATGGCCCACTGTCTCTCACTAGATTTGGCTGCATGCTCTAGGCTGTCAAGTCCTTCCTGGATCCTGACTCTGCCTTCCAGCACATGAGCTGTTCCTCCCAGCTGTGTGTCCTCTGGAAATTTGGGAATCATGCTATCAAGGCCTTTATCCAAGTCAATGGTCATTTGTTAAGCAGCACAGAGCCCCAGGGCACTTCACTAGAGACCTCCTTCCAAGCTGACATCAAACTATTAAAGCAGTCCCAAATTCACCTCACTATATCAGGGTCTCACCTATATCTCTCCATTACACAATGAACAGGTGACCAAGGTGACCAATTCAAACCCATTGAATTAGGTTTCTAGTCAGGAGGTTGTTATCCATAATGGTCCTGGCTAAAACAAATGAAGACTGAAGTGAGTGGAAAAGAGAGATCAGACACGAGACAGATCACAGAGGCAGAATGGGGAGGACTTGGCAGCTGACTGGATGGGAGCAGGGGGAGGACTCGGTGTAGGGTGACTGAAGAGCAAAAAGAGCCAGAGATGACTCTGAAGTGTCCTCATGTGGGCTGACAACACAACCAGTCAGTGGGTGGGGCAGAGATTGTTTAAAAAAGACCCAAGAGGGAGTGATTTCTTTTGGTGATGGTGTGCCTGTAAGATGGCCTCCCACTTTTGTTCCCTCCTTCCTCATGCCCACACTTCCCTGCCCCACTGAGAGTCAAGTTATAAAAGAGGAACAATTGGGCAGATGTCTTTGGAAAGCACTGACCGTCTGCTCCTTGGGATGAGGATCCTTGAAACAATAGGACAGATTCATCCCAGGAATTCCCCCGGGCTTTCAGCCCTGAGAGCCCCCACCTAGCTTCTTCTTACTCTGAGTCCTATTTCTAGGATTGGAGCCCCTCGTGCCTTCCCCTGACCCCAGCCTAGCACTCCAGGACAATGCCCACACACACTATGCCAGTTTCTGGCTTCACTTGACTGAACTGATGGCCGAGCCAGCTACTAATGTGGAGTGAAACTAGAGTGAAAAGTTACTTTGAAGCCTTCTTCACAGATTCCTCGTGGACAGGCTGTATCCAGGTCTGAGGCATAATGATGTCAATAAATTACCAATATTAACAATAATGTAAAGAGAGAAGAATGGGAAGAAAGAACAAAAGGAAGGAAGGGAGGGAGGGAGGGAGAAAGGGAAGAAGAGAGGGAGGGAAGGAGGAGGGAAGGAAGGGAGGGAGGGAGGGAGAAAGGGTGGAAGGAATGGAGGAAGGGAGGGAGGGAAGGAGGGAGGGAGGAAGGAAGGAAGATCTGCGTTCAAATCTGGTTCAGCTATTTCCTAGCTATATGACCAAAGGCAAATCTCTTCACTTCTCAGACTCAGTTTCCTAATTTTAAAAATGGAATAACAATCCTTGTACTACTTCCTTCCCAGGGCTGTTGGGAGGAAAGATGCATATAAACGTTGATGGTCTATAGAAATAAGAATGACTGTCATTTTAGATGCATCCAATCTGGATTACATAATTAAGTAGCATCAGAGGAAACACAATAACTGGCAGAAGTGTGGGTGGACTTCAGGAGGAGGCAAGTAACATGATGCCCAAGGAAGGCTTACGCCACTGGTCCTTCCCTTGGTTCCTTGCCCTGGCTGGTGCCCTAGCCTTTGCTGAGCCAAAAGAAGGATTCTTGCCTCGCCAATCCACCCCTAGACCAAACACTAGTAAATGTGAAAAATGCTTCTTGGGAGATGAAGTAAAGCAAAGGTTTGAAATGCTCTTCCCATCCCACAGCCTTCCATGTCCTCCTAGAGTTATCCTGGAGCAGAGCACATAACATCCCACCTGAGCTTGAGTTCAAGCAGCAGTTGGACTTGGGAGGGTGTCCATTGGTCTAGATTAAAAGCTCTCATTTCATCCACAGCCAATCAGACCATCTATCCACTTACCAGGCTATAACCACATCCTGGCTGAAGGGGTCCTTCTTGAAGGAGGGTGGGAGAAATGGTTTGGATACCTGCTTTTGGATTTTTTGGCATCCCCAAATTCTTATGCTTTGTCCCAGAGGGGCAGCTCTGTAATCCCAGCCTCACTTTTTAAAGAAAATTGCATCAGCTGCCTCCACTCCAAAGGTGATTGACGTTGGATTGATTTCACAGATGCAAAAAAGATACAAATGGGTGATTTGAAATTAGTTCTACCCATAAGATCAGAAGGAAAGTATCTTCATTTTTCTAATTGCTATTTCTCCCATAATGCCTCCTTGTGGCATGGAGACAATTCTCTTCCTCAAGGGACTATCAGAAGAGTACACGTTCTGGAGGGTGTGACAGGGCCAGCTGGAAGAGCCTGGAGGAAGAGCCTGGACACTCACAAGGTGACTACTATGGAGGGATCAACCTAACCAATTACAATGAGCACCATTCCCAGAGGAATGGCAGGTCATGAACTCTTGAACCATCATGAACAGCATCTAGCTGCTACTGTCTCTATCAGGGGAGGAAGGATCCAAGCTGGGTATGTTAGATCTTTTGAAAGTTGTTGTTGTTGCTTGTCCTTCCTTTTCAAAGAGGACAGATGATATCACAGATGATGCCTTGATTCATGCATAAATTGGTTTTAATTGAGGCAGAGTCACACAAAGTCATCAGCCTCACTCTCTTTTCCAGTCATTGAAGTCCAGTGGCAAGACAAAAGTCAAGACTGGTGATGGCACAGATTCAGTGAATGACCTTGGCCTCTATCCCTGAGTCTCAGTTTTTCTCTCTACAAAGTGGGCAGTGTATAATCCTGATACATACAGGGCTCTTTGTGATTAAAATAAGTGCCCTGCCTTTGTTTCCCCAAATCACAGAATTTAAGCATCGGAAAGGAGCTCAGCAGCCATCTGGTCTAGCCCATACCCAAGATGAATCAGCAAAGTCATGTGAGGGAGAAGATCCGACTTCAGGGGTGGGGAACCTCTAGGTCCTCGGGTGCAGCCTTTTGACTGAGTCCAAGTTTTACAGAACAAATCCTTTTAGGAAGGATATGTGTTCTGTAAAGTTTAGATTCAGTCAGAAGGCTGCACTTGAGGACTTAGAGGGCCACATGTAGCCTCAAGGCTGCAGGTTCCTCACCCTGGTAGATGATCTTGACCACCATCACCCCTACCCCACCAGCTCCAAATCTTACAAGTCTGGACATGAGTCCATGCCTCTACTATGAGACCACATTAAAGGAGAGACCCCTGGATTAGAAGCTCAAAGGCCTTTGGCCCCCTCTCACCGAGACTGCTTCCTCATCTCTGGAAATGGAGTTTCTAACAGTTGTCTGCTGTACCTCAGAGGATTGGTTTGAGAATGAAGTGAGTAAATTCCTGGGACAATATCCCCCGCAAAGGGTCACCCAGACTCTTCTTGAAGACATGAGGAGAAACCCACCTGTGAGAACCCAGATCCATTTGGAGGCAAGCACCCAGAGCTGCCCAAGATAGCCCAAGGGCTGATACACTCACCTCTTTCTTCTCAGCACACCCATCTCCCAGCCTCCCTTAACTGGTTCGCCATTGGGCCATCCACAGTGAGGGGTCCCTCCAGTCACTGACCCTCAGCAAGCAGGCTTGGGATGCCTCTGACTCTCCATTTCCAGTAGCCTCTTGTCCATCCAGCGAGGCAAGTCAATTACACAGTCAGCAAGGAGGAGAGCCCCCAACCTGTTCGCATCCCCTTTATGAGCATTCAGGAAATACCTCACCCAGAGGGCTGGCGGAGGGGTCAGTGAAGACGGCCAGATGCCATGGAGCCACAGAGCATCTCTGGAAACAGCAGAGATGGTCCAGATGTTCCACCCTGACCCAGTGCCCAGAGGTTTCCAACAGCTGGAGACCATCAGTTTCTTAACATGTAAAATGAGCAGGTGGTACCAGATGCCTTCTAAGATCCACTCCAGCCAAAGATAAGAAGTGTGGCCAGGACAAGCAGTGGGAGAGATGCCTTCAGCTAATCAGAACTATGGTGGTTGTTAGCAGCTATGATTGCTATGGCCCTGTAAGGTTTGTAAAGCACCTTATAGGTGTGAACTCTGGTTTTCTCTACAGAAAATGAAAAGTTCAAGTCACAAAGAAAATAAAATTTAATCACAGAATGCCAGAGGTGGGAGGACCTTAGAACAGGGGATGTCAGGGCTGGGAGGGCCTTAGAACAGGGAATGTCAGGAGTGAAGGGCCTTAGAACGGGGAATGTTGGGGTGGGATGGCCTTAGAACAGGGAATGTCAGGGCTGGGAGAGGCCTTAGAACATGGAAAGCCAGAGCTGGGAGGGCCTTAGAACAGGGAATGTCAGGGCTGGGAGGGGCCTTAGAACATGGAAAGCCAGAGCTGGGAGGGCCTTAGAATGGAGATAATAGTGTCAAAGTTAGGAATGACCTTGGGATGTAGACCATCAGGGCTGGAGGGCACCTTCAGTTATCTGGCACAATCTGCTCATCTTTCCTATTAGAATGCTGAAGCATGGGGGCAGGGGCCTCAGGACTCCCCAGGTTTTTAAGAACAGAGCCAGAGTTTGACCCACTCCTCCCACCTCCACCTCCACCTCTCACTATGTATGAAGCATCCATTATGTGCCAGGCCCTCCACCAAGCACAGAGAATGCAGACAGACCCCGGGCTGCTCTCGGGTGTTCACCGTAGATGGAGGCACCCACAAGGGAGGGCTGCTTAGGGACTGAGTGAAGGGGACCCTTGGGGGTGGGTGGGATATGTACAGCTGGCAGAAGGCTCTGGGTCACCTACTTAGGAGAAGGGAGTGCACAATCTGTGTGAGGGACAGATTCGAGCAGCCTGGCTTGGGTGAGAGGGATTTCTGGGGTGCCGTAGGCTGTGGGGCTGGACTTGAGATTTGGGGTCGATTCTGTTTAACAACACTGCCCATAGGAGAGCAGGCCCCTGGAGGGAAAGGAAGGCAATCTCAGGACACCGGTGGACACCCTCCTCCCCATCACCATGTCCAGACCCTGGGCCAGCAGCCAGGCCCGAGCCACTCTGGCCCCTCGCTTTCCGGCCCACGTGTCCAGCCCAGTCCTACGGCCGTAACTCACACGGGTCCTCAGAAGCTGCCGAAGCCAGACCTGCCCACATGATCAGCCCGCCAGCTGGGAGAAAGGAAGTCAGAGGGGCTACGGGGGGGGGGGGGGGCTGACTCGAGGACGTGACCCGGGAAACCGATAAATCATATGTTTGTCCAAGACGGGGTCACAACAAAGCCCAAACAACAAGCTGGCAGCTTGTGGAATCCATCCGGCTCAGGAGAAATACAACTTTGCTTTCTATTAATAAACAGAGGCAGCATTTCCGCTATGGGGGCATGGGGGTATGAGTGTGTATGGGGTCAGCCCAGCCTCCCCCAGCTCTTGGCCTGCTCTGAAGGAACCAAGACAAGCTCCACACTCCCCGTCAGAGATGCCACAAGGGAAGGACCAAAAGCAGGACCACCCCCTAGAGCCCCCCAGGCAGCCTGAATGAGCATTGGAGCCATCTGAGCAGGGGGCTCCAATCCAACACACCCAGCACACACAGACTGGGCCCAGGAGCATGGCTTGAGGCTGGGCTCTCCCTCCCTGCAGCAGACAGTTGTGTATCCCTCGACAGACACATTTGGCTTAAAAAGGAAATACTCCATTTCATGACTTAACGGTTTTTATTTTTAGAAGCCAGGGGTGAGTCATGCTCTGGGGAGAGCCACAATGGAGGTTTCTGTGGATGGGCCCAATGCTCTGGCTCTGGCCTGCTGGCCCAGCTCTGAGTAGGGTGAGGCTGGGGGGCCAGAATAGGGGCAGAGGGATGGGGCACCTCAGTAGCCATCTCTGAGCCTTTCTGTGACCATTCCTATAAGGCAGCTCCCTACCCCTCAAGACATGCTCTCTCTCTCTCTCTCTCTCTCTCTCTCTCTCTCTCTCACACACACACACACACACACACACACACACACACATACAGGCTATGTCTCCCCCAGAGAAAGAGACTGAACCTCCGGCTAGCTGGACCAGCCGTGGGGCTGAAACACTGAACCTTCTTCAGAAGAGGATTCTAAGACAAACGATGTCATTTCCTAGCTCTCTGAAGAATAATGACGTATTGAAGGCAGCTCAGTTTTTCCAACCCTGACCCCAACCCCCCTCCAGCAGGCTGCCAGGCTCTGCCCAGTTTCAGCTGCCAGGAGACAGGGGCCCATGCTCCAGCCTTCCTTGTTAAACCTAGGCTAAGTCTCCCTAAAGGGGAAGGGGAGGAGGCCCCTCCTTGGATTGAGAGTTAAGAGCCCTCAAAGATGGAGCCCAAAAGGAGCTGAAGGCATTCCCCAAGGACTTCTGGGCCAGGGAAGTTTCACTGACCTTGGATTCGTGGGATTCTTGCCATCAGACCCTTTTTCCCATAGCTTGGGGGTCCCTGTGAAACAGTTATATTTCCCAAGTGTCCCGGTACATGGAATGCAGGGGCCAGGGCTCCATGTCGGTGGAGCTTTAGACAGGGAGGGAGCAAACACATGGCTGTACTGGTTACCCAAGCTAGAGAGGGCAGACACACCTGATAGCAAAGCTGCCCAGTGGTCCAGCCATTCTGGAAAGCAATCGGGAACATGACCCAAAAAGACTCAAAACTGTGCCTCCCAGCTCTTTGATGGACTGATACAACCAGCTTCCCAAGTTCAATAGTAGGTGTTCTTAGGGTCAGTCCAGGATTGCTGGATGTGCTAGGACCAAGTATCTGCCACAGAGATGGTATGGTGGACAGAACACCAACCCTAGAGGCAGGAAGACCTTGGTTCAAATCCAGCCTCATACACTTATTTCCAGACTGGGCTTCAAGCCATTATAGGACATTATTATTAGGTTGGACAGTTACAAAAATCCAAATATTTATTCCTTATATCACATGAAACATCTCCAAACTTACACTTATTAAGTTCTGGGGGCCAGCCTTGAAAAAGCAACCCTGTAATCCAAGTCTCAGGGTGGTTGAGGCTGGCACATAGCTTGAGAGCAAGAGTTTTGAGCTGCAGTAGACAATGCCAACTGAGTGTGCAGCACCAATATGGGAGACACCCCAGTGCAGGGGACATCACCAGTTTATCTAAGAAAGGAGTCAACTTGATCAAGTAGAAAATGAAGCTGGCCATAACTGCCATGCTGGTCAGGAGTGGGACAGGGGCTCTCAGTACCCTCTACATTTCCAGCCTGGGGCTGGAGAGGGGGAGGCTCAGTCTTAAAAAATGAGGGGGAAGGACATCAATAACCTGGACAGCAGCCAGGGGAAGGCAGCCAGATGGGAAAGAGCCTTGAGCTCCTGCCATATGAGGCTTCATTGAAGTAACAAGATTCTCAGCCTGAAGGCCAGAACTTGGGATCTGAGTCTTGTCTTCATTTGAGGGTCAGAAGAGGCATTAGATTGTCTCTTCTTATCATGAATCTGCCTCTAGCTGGCATCTGTTTGTCTCTCCCAGATCAGCTTCTTCTCTTCAGCACTATCTTCCCTCAGAAATCAGTCTAAGCTAATAAACATTCATTAATGTTTGCCCTGGACAAGTAGCCCCCTCCCAGCTTGCTAGTCTCCTCACACCTGACTCCCCACACAGCTCTTCAGTCCAGTGACCACCATCTTTTGGCTCTCCCCAGCTGTCTTCCAGGCCTGGAATGCTCTCTCTCCTCTGCCCAGGCTCTGACTGACCTCCCTGGCTTCCTTTAAGCCCAACCAAAATCCCATCTTCCACAGGAAGTCTGCTCTAACCCTTTTCAGCTGCAGGGCCTTCTCTTTGTTGATTGTCTCCTGTTTAGCCCATAAATAGCTTGCTTTGTAAATATTTGGTTGTGTATTGTCTCCCCCTTTAGACTGTAAGCTCCTTGGGGACAGGGACTGCCTCCTTATGTATCCCCAGTGCTTAGCATGGGGCTCCCTAGTAGTAGGTACTTAATAAATGTTGATCGATTGACTGCAAGGCACTCTGTTAGACACAAGAACACAGAGAGAAACAGCAAAAACCAGACTCTGCCTCAAGGAGCCTACACTCTAGCAGAGGGACACAAGACACACATAGATAAGTACATACAAGACAACTTGAGGTCTAAGAAGAATTTTCATCACCATCTTAAGATATAGGGGCTAGAACCCTGGAGTGGAGCCAGAAAAGCCTGGATTCCAATCCCTTCTCCAATACTCACAAGCTAGGTCACCCTGGCTAAGTCACTACACCCTTCAAAGCCTAAATTTCCTCATGGCTAAATGGAGATCACAATACTCTCATCCCTAGCTCACATGTTTATAAAGTGTTCTACAAATATCAAAGCCTTGTAGAGATATCAGTTGTTACTATTTCAGCTTTGAAATGGAAAAATAGTCCTGCTGCCTTAAGCACAATCATCAACCTTTTCTAACATAAGTTTCTCCTATACCTCCCCTGGACACAGGAGTTTCCAGAGGAGATCATGGGCCCTCGCAAGAGATCAGGACCTCTGGAAGGTCCTGCCATGCTGGGAAGGCTTCGGGTCCTGGCCCAGGAGGCTCCTGGTCAAAGTCCAGCCTTGATCAGTGTGGAGCTCCATCACCAAAAACCCAGTGCCCTGGAGCAGAAATCATTCTTGGTCACAGCTCTTCATGTCTACTGGTCACAAGTGGATGGAGCACCAACACACGCAAACCTTTAGATCCTTAAAAACTGAAGAATGGAGGAACAAGTGAACAAGGAAGTTCATCCATCTGTCTCCATATGGACAGCAGTCATTCAGCCAGATTCCTTAACATTGTGACCACTTGAAGGACATGTGACTTCCCCAACACTTAGTACATGTCCCAAGAAAGAAAATGGCCTGCTGGTTTTGGCAAACCCCTCTCAAATGAATGCATAACTTTAGTCAATCACACCATTGTATAAGGCACCATGTGCCTGGCGCTGTGCTCAGCACTTTTAGGAATATTCTCTCACTGACATGAACCTCACAACAACTCTGTGAGGTAGGTGCTGCTATGATCCTCATGGTACAATTGAGGAACTGGGACAGGCAGAGGTGAAGTGACTTGACCAGGGTCACATGACTGTTAAGTGTCCCAAGCCAGATAAAGGGCATCAAAGTCTAAATGGAGAATTTCATCAAGCTGTGTGACCAGCCCCATTAAGCACAGAGAAGCTTATTGCTAGAAGATTAGCCACCAGCAAGTCTAAAGGGCGTAGGGCTGGCGAGGGGAGCGTACACATTTGCATCTTGTTTCCTTAAAGTAAACCCTGGTCAGGAGGTTTTCTGTACCTTAATCAGGGGAGAGACAGATTAGTCTATTTCCCATGGGTCAATAGTGGTGGAATGAGGGGTGGTCCCAATCATGTGATCACCCCAGAGGCAGGAAATGCCTGCTCCTCCTTTTGGCATTCCATTTATTTTTGTGATAAATGGGGTAGCCTAGCTTTGATTTATTCTGCTTCTCCTTTCTCTGTCTCAGTTTCCTAATCTCTAAAATGAAGGGGTTGGATTCAACGATCTCTGAGGTCCTCGTAGCTTTAGATAGAGGGTCCTATGGTCCTATGAAAGTAGAGCTCTACCTGCCCTCCTGCCCTCCCTCCCCTGGCTCTCTCTGTCCCCCTCTTCTGACAGCCCTCCCGGGTACAGCAAGCTTCTACCCTAGCTATGAGGCTACATTTCTACATCAGTTCAGGGAACGTGGAATAATGTCAGGTCTAGGGGAACAGCACAGGACAGCTGAACTTTATCAGGGCCGTTCCTGGACCAGCTGTCCCCAAGGAGACCAGAAGGCCCCAATTCCCAAACTTGCCTCTCCTGCTGGAAATGAAAGCTAAGATCATTCCCAAGAAAGAAGGAGCTCTGAGAAGACACCTTTTACTCTTGATCCAGAGCCCAGGACCACCCCACCTGTAGTCAAAACCCAGAGCAGCCTGCTAAGGAGTCTAGTCCTGCTTGGGTTTGCTGGGCCGCCTCCGGGCTAGTCGATAATCAACAAAAGTCCCAAGACAGGACCATAGAATAAACCGTGCCAGTATAATTATTACCAGCAAAACCAACAATGGGTCTGAGTCCATGTTTAAACTCATAGAACCTAATGGAGAGAAGAGAAGAAAGAGAAGGAAAGGAACAGAAAATAGGAGGGGACAGGGCTCAGGCTGAGAATTGAGGGAGCGTAGGAACAAGAACACTGGCCTGGGAGTCAAAAGACCTCGGCACAAGCCAAGGCTGTGTGACCTTGGGCAAGTCCCTCCCCCTCGGGGCCCTCGGTTTCCCCTTCTCTAGGATGAGGGTCTTGGATGGTTGACAGGGGCCTTTCCAGGTCTGGCTTCCACTATTTCAGAGAGCAGGTTCCCTAAGGTCTGTGTGCCCAGGGCACTCTTGCCAGCTGCCTAGGTCCTGCTGCATTCCCGTCCAGCCGTGCCACTCACTCACTCGCCAGGGCGGGAGAAGCCTCCAGCTGACAGATTTGGGCCATGGAACGCACTATTTAGTCAAGAGGCCCCATGGACTATTCATTAAGAATTACCAACTCTTTGTATTTGACAATGACAGCATTGTCAGGAGGCTTTTGCGGGGTGAGGGGACCCCTCTGTAGAATCGGGCTTGCTCCAGGCTCTTGCTGGCTGGCTGCTCTCTCTCTCTCTCTCCCTCTCTCTCTCTCTCTCTCTCTCTGTTTCTGTCCCCTGTGTGTGTGTCTAGCTCACAATCTCTCTTGCAGTCTCCCTCTGTCTCTCTCTCTGTCTCCTTCCCTCTTTTCTGCGGTGCTGACGTAATCCCCAAACATCTCCAGCAGCAGCAGCTGCCGGGCACAGGCAGGCAGGCACCTCCTCCGGGCCCTTTCAGCAGCCCATGTGGGCCTGTCCAGCTCGGGCAGACAGACAATCGAGGCCTTTCTTCCCCCAATTAGCTAGTACTTCAAGAGTGGCGGGCGGCGCTGTCCAGCGGCCTCCGGAGGCACCAGGCCTGGAGATGGAATGGGGGGAGGAGAGGAGGCCAGGGAAGGGGAACAGATGAAAAGGGAAAGGAGGTGGGGAGGGACACAAGAGAACACAGAATCAGAGCAGGGAAGCTGGGGCAGCCACCCCCAGTTCAGAACTCTATTAGTCTGTGGGCAGATGCAAATGTCGCCTTGAGCCTGTCCCAGAAAAGGGCCACACAGAGGGGCTGCCCCGGGACACAGAAGGAGGCTTGGGGTGGGGGGGGGGGCGCAGCAGGGCTGCTTCAATGGGCTGAACTAGGGGAAGATGGGGACAATTCTCCCTGCCCCTTATACCCCCAAAGGTCCTCATCTCCCACAAAATGATGGCCTTAGAACACAGAGTGTCAGAGCTGAGAGGGGCCTTAGAACACAAAATGTCAGAGCCAGGAAAGACTTTAGAACACAGAATTTCAGAGCTGAGAAGGGCCTTAGAACATAGAACACAGAATGTCAGGACTAGGAAGGACCTCAAAGACCCCCTCATTGCCTAGATGAGAGAAATGAGGCCCAGAGTGAGGCAGGTTCTTGTTGGAGTCCATGGCAAAGCTGTGGAAAGACCCTGGGGTTGGGAGGCCTCGAACATCCCCCCAACCCCCACCCCCGACGTTGGCAGCCTGGGAAGTGGCTCTTTCCAGCTTCCCCTCCCCCACTGCATGGGCTTCAGGGGACCCAGAATCTCAGAGGAGATAGGACCCCCAGCCCCACCTCTAGCGCTTTGGTGATGCTTTGGTCTAAAGCTATTGTTTCTGTTTGTGGTCATTCTCTCCAAATTGACCAAAATTAATAAGCCCATCTTTTTAGGATACTTGCCTCCAGCAAGGCTATGTGACAGATATTAATTATCATCCCATTTTACACATAAGGAGGTGAGTGACTTGCCCAGGGCCACACAGTGCGTAAGAAGTCCAAAGCGGGATTTGAACCCAGGACTTCCTGCCTCCAGATCTAAGGCTTCTCCCTGCCCCACCCTCACCTCTCTCCAAGGGGCCTCAGACCCTCCCCAAAGGTCCATCCCTGCATGTGCCTAGCTTGGAAGCCTGCTTCCACCACTTCTTAGCTGTGTGACTTGCCACAACTCATTTGATTTCTCTGGCTGCTCCCCACCCCCATTTACCAAAAAAGAAACTGGTCTAGTCCAGATCCAGAGCTGATGCCCTGGGGTGGGGTCAACAGGAGCACCCCCTTCTCTCTGACTCAAGCAGTGCTAACTCCAGAAAGGGGCTCCTTTCCCGGCACCGCAGCGCCAGCTCCCATCCTCGCCCCTCCCCAAGGCAACACCCACCCTGGATCACTGGGGTGGCATCGACACCTTTGGCCAGACAAAGGAGGCAGCTGGCTGAGGCTGTGCCTGGCCCTGGCTCCTGCCTGCTCCCATGCCTTTTGTACTGGCTGGATGCAAATCAGAGCCCCCGGAGTAATTAACCCTCAACAAACTACTAAGTAAACAATTTTCCGGCAAGTGTTGTGTGTGTGTGTTTTTAATTGGACCGTGATTAATCAGTCGCCCCTTCGTTTCACTGGAGGGCAGAAATAAAGAAATAAAGTCTACAATTCAATATTTGGGTCAAGGGCTGCATCTGAAAACTGCTTGCTCATTTCAGGGGATGGTGGAGGACCTGGGTTCGAATTCCAGACCCGCCCCTTACTACCTGTGTGGGCTTGACCCATTCCCTCTCTGAGCCAGTTTCTCAGTCTATAACTCAAGAGGGTGGAAATGCATGATCTCCAGAGTCAATGACCAAAAGCCCACGATCCTTTGATCCAGGTTTAATTTTCAGTTCTGCCCCTTACTGCCTCTGTGGGCTTGGTCCAATCCTTTCCTTCCCTGGGGCCTCGGCTTCCCCTTCTGTAAAATGGAGAGGTCAGACCACGCATCCTCTAAGGTCCTATCAGAATCTGAATCCTGGGATGCTAAGACTTAAGACAAAGGAAATCCCAGTGGCCCCAGGGCAGACTGATAAAGAGCTTGTGGTTCTTGTTTTTAGTCACACTCACGTTTCTGGGGTGATTCCTCAGTGAAGCTTCCAAGGTCTCTCTGTCTGCTCTAGAAGCGACTCCGATGGAAGGGCTGAGACGCCATAAATATCCCTCTGAAATCAGTCCAGTGAAGCCTCCTTAGGCCTTTGGGCTCCTCCAGCACCTATGAAGCTTCCCACTAGAATTGGGAATTGGGTGACATTCCCATATAGGAGAAGAGCCATTCCAGAGGTGAGGAGGCCCTGAGGGGGAGACTGGACCCGTAGGAAGAAGGCCTGACTTACCTGGATTCCGATCCAAGAAGGGCAAATCACCTGCTTCTCCAAGCTTCAGTTTCTCCAACTGTAAACTAGAGATGGATTCCTACACAGAATGAGGCATCAGAAACCAACCATTCTAGCCTCTTCTTTGTCCAGCTCTCTGTCTCTATCCTCAACCTCTCCCTACAGCTTCTCACCATAGAGAGAGGACGTCTAGCCCAGTACCTCCTGCCCACAGGGCAAATTCAGTGTGTCCCAAACTGAATTCCTCTCCCTATGCCTAGCCCCAGCCCTGTCCACCCTCCAAAATTCCCTCTTTCTGACAATTGCCAAATCACCCTCCAGGTTTGCCAAGCTCTTAGATTCACCCCTGACTCTTTCCTTTTCTCCGCCCCCCCACCCCATATTCAATAAAGCACCAAGTCCAGACATTTCTATGCCCACCACATCTCTCATACTGGACCTGTCCTCACCACACTGCACACTGCGCGCTGCAACGATCTTAGTTCTGAGGAGCTGAAGGCCCTCATCCCATCCTCCCTGGACTGGACATAGAGTTGATATGTCCTAGGTTCGAATCCTGCCCCACATACTTAGCTGGATGACTCTGTGTGAATCACCTCACGTCTGCCTCTCAGTCTCGGTGGCTTTATCAGTAAAGTGAGGACGGTAACAGCCCCAGCTTCTCTGGGTTGTTGGCAGGATCCAATGAGATCGCACATGCCATCCTGTAAGTCCAGGGAGCCACCCTCAGTCCAGCCTCCCCTGAGCCCCCCATGACTCCGTCCCTCCCTCGAACAGAAGACAGAAGGACTCGAGGTGCCCATTCACAGCCTGGCCCCAGGACCTAAAGAGGTGCCCGTTCACAGCCTGGCCCCATCGGTCACCTCCAGCAGGACCTAAAGAGGTGCCTGTTCATAGCCTGGCCCCATCGGTCACCTCCAGCAGGACCTAAAGAGGTGCCGGTTCACAGCCTGGCCCCATCGGTCACCTCCAGCAGGACCCAAAGAGGTGCCTGTTCACAGCCTGGCCGTACCAGCCACCTCCAGCAGGACCTAAGGTACTTACCATTGCCTCAGTCTCTTCATCTGCTTCTAAACTTTGATGCCAGCATTCAAGGCCCTTCATAACCCGGCTCAAACTCATCTCACCTTCTTTACAGAATGCCCGGTGCCTAGCACAGTGCCTGGCACACAGTAGGTGCTCAGCGAACACTGGCTGATTGGATCCCTAATCGGTTGCCATCACATCACTGACTCATTCGGGCTTGCCTTCCACTAAAAGTTCCGGATATTTTTCAAGCAAATGTCAGTCTAGATGTGGCTCCCTTGTCTGAGAGCCCCTCCCCCACCCCATGGCCTGGAACTGTCCCCTTCATCACAATCACAGTAGATGACCTCCTCAAGTTCTGCCATTCAGGGCTTTTCTGACTGTGCAGTCGGAGACATTGGTAAGATTTCTAAGAGAACCTTCAAGAGCTTTGCTACCTTTGAAAGGCTGGACTCCTCAAGGTGCTTCTCCCTTTAAAATACAATCAGGGGAAGGATGGATATTGGAGAGAAGACAACATGTAGCTCCTGAGGTAGTTATTTAAAAGCCGATGAAAAGAACCTGATTCTTTCAGGACTAGTGAGAGCACATGCCACTTACCTACCAATGAACCGGACACTTCTTCTACAGGAAGTACTTGGAGCGGAGGCTGCTGGGATGTTACTGGCTGGATCAGCAGCCCAGGGTTCTCCCCTGTCTCCACGCTGAGAGAGCAGCCAGGCTCCAGCATCAGCCTCCTTCCTGCTGGCTGGTCCTCCCTGAAAGTAAGACTGAGCCAGCTCGGCCAGGTTTCCTTCCTTCCACTCTGACCTAAAGACCCAGAACCCAACAAATACCTTCTGCCGCTGCTTGGAAACAGCTTTGACCTTTACAAGCGCTTATCTTTACAGAAGAAAACCCAAAAGGCAAAGTCAATAATTCCAAAGCAGGTGACAGAATCAGGGAGAGGCTGGGAGTCACCTTGGTGAGTGGGCAGCACCTCATGGGGCCTCTTGCTGTCCCCCTGTCCTTGCACACTCATGACTCAGCAGCACAGAAGGTCAGGAATGTCCTTCAAGAGAGGTATCAGATGGGACAAACTACCTTCAAGCCATCCATGGCTGTCTCCAGTCCTGGAAGGAAAGGCTTTTCATCTCATCCCATCACCCAATAAGTCAGTTAGATCCAGGAGGAGAAGGCAGTGAGATGTCTGTGGTGTCATAGGGTCAAAAAAGGCCCAGCTCTCTTCCAGGGCATCTTATCTCTCACCTCTGCTCCTTTGCCCAAGCTGGCTCCCACACCTGGAGAGCAAATTCTTTTCCCATTTTAGCCTCTAAGAATCCCCAGCTTCAACAGCTGCTTTTCATCAGGGTGAATTGAAAGCACTTCTCCTTCTCTTTCTGGAGTCTTGCTCAGATGGTAGGTGAGTGAGAAAGGCATTCAAGGCCCTTGAATTTCATGGCCAAGGGGGTGGTCTCTGGGAGGCACCATGGGGGGGGGGTCCCTCCACCAGCCTCTACCCAGAGGCTACAGAGATGCCAGAGAGGGAGCCCTACTCTCCCATCATGCTATGGCAAGACTTCCTGTTACTTTTCAGATTTTGGTTGAGGCTAAAGGTCTTTTTCTTACCTTCTTGGTATGTTATCCTCAAGAGTGCTCACTAAGCAAAAGCCTGGAGGCAGGAAAACACTCACAGACCACGAGTCAACAACCAGACTAGAAGCTCCTTACTGGGTGTGACTGTGGGTCCCCCAAGTCTAGACTGTGCTGATCCTACAGGCACTAGGTTCAGAGGGCAGGGAACGTCATAGGACCATTGGCCTGGAGACAGAACGGGCTTTAGCAGTGACCTAATCCAACCCCTTTATTTCATACATGAGGCCCAGAAACAGCAAGGGACTCGTCCAAGGTCACACAGGAAATAAATGGCAAAGCCAAGATTCAAACCAGATCTTTTGACTTGAGACCAAACTTGTAAAGCACATAGCATGGTGCCTACATAGTCAGCACTTAATAAATGATTATCCCTTCCCTCCCAAATCTTGGGCTCTTTCCATGGTGTCTTTTGTCCACATGAAAACTCAAGAAATAAAATGTGACCTTTTGGATGCACCCGAGCACAGCTGACCCTGTAACCATTTAAGATTGTGGCCATCTAGGGTTAGCACTGAAGGACAAAGCCAATGTGTTTCCACACAGCTTGACTAGGCAGAGCAGCCCAGTGAGAAGACCAGGAAACCTGACTTGAGTCCCAAGCTCTGCCATGAATCAGCTATACAGCCTTGCTTAAGTCACAGCACTGCCCTGGGCCCATTTCTCCATCTATGAATTAAAAATAAGAATGTCTGTCTTACCCACCAGACAGGTACTGTATAGGAGAGATAATGTAGATGTGTGAGTGCTGCATTTGGAAAAGCTTCCAGAATAATGGAGTATAACAAAGTTGTTGTAAGGGTGTTTAAGGAAAGAGAAATTGCTAGATTTGTAGTAACCTATGTTTGAGGCACTGCATTAGTGGTATAAGGGGGCAGGGGTTAAACAAGTGTGGGTGTTATACGAGTGATAGAAGGCATAATAAAGCACTATCCTAGTAGTGTGTGGTATTACAAGGCGTTATACTAGTGAACTCTCCTTCTGGACCCTCAGCCTCCACACCAGACTTGAGACTGGGGCTTCTTCTGTGCCTGGCTTTCCCTGAATCCAGGCCCCACATGGGGCAGGGGGGAGCGTGTACACACAAGCCACCAATCCCACTGGAGGGCTCTAGGCACCAAGTGCCCCCCTCTCATCTCCTTGTCCTGCTTTCCCCCTCCCAGGACAAAACGCCCTTACCCCAATATTTGTTGTCTTCCCTATTAAAACATAAACTTCTTGAGGGCAGGAATTGTCTCCTCTTTTTAAATATTTATATCTCCTGCACTTAACACAGTCCATAGTACATAGTAAGCATTTAATACATTTGTTTTTACTCAGTCAATAATCGTAAGGTATAACCAAGTACTGTTCAGCTGCTGTACCATATACCAGGGTGTCATGCTGGTGCTGCTAGGTACAACAAGGTGCTGCTTCTGTGTTGAGCGTGGAAGCATTTTAAGGTACAACAAGGTACTGTTCCTGTGCTGTATGATATAAAACAGCGTGGAAGTATTTTAAGGTACAAGTTATTAAGAGACTTTAAGAGACAAAAAGGAGCTGTATTGAGTTGGAAACAAAATAAGACACTGTATTCGTTTTGGAGGGCACAACAAAGTGTTGTATTTGTCTTATAAAGTACATGAAGATGATTTACAAGCATGCAAGGCATGAAAAGTGTTGTGTAAGTGTTGTACGGCATAACAAAGTAATACACAAGTGTTGTGAAGTATAACTAGGGTATATACTAATGTTTCTAAATGGAGCAATGTTATCCAGGATTGTAAACTGACACACAAGTTTCAGGATCAGTATTTCTACACACACACACACACACACACACACACACACACACACACACACACACTATTGGTTCCCTGTAGCCAGACTTGGACCAGATGAGAATAACTAAATGTGTCATTCTGTCACAATCTTAGCTGCACAGTTAGGCACATACAGTCACATGGATGGCTTTCCAGATCATTTGTTTCTCTCCCTGCCTTTGAATGGAAGAACACTCATGCTATAGACCTCAGTTTCCCTGATCTGTACATTAGAGGGGATACACTAAGTACACTATGGCCCACATCCTCCAAAGACACATGATCAATGTCATTCCTGGCCTGACTGTATTAGCTTTCCTAGGACTGGAGATACATTCAAATAGAAACATACTTCCAGTCTATCATGACCTACAAGCTGAGACATGAGTGAAATGCTCCCCAGTCTGTGGGGGTGCACAGTCAGGCAAAAAATGACTTTATTTTCAACACAGAACCACTTATATAATGCCTACTGTGCATGCTAAAGTCCCAGACATCGGAAAGACTCGGGGGAGTGGAGCGTTTTCTGACCCCATTAACCAGGGTGGAGAATGTGCTCCCAGGACCGAAGTCTTCTCCCAGCCAGCAATGATGGACCTTGTTTTAAGTGTCCCCCTGATGCTGAGAGGGACCAGAGCAGAGTCTGAGGGAATCCACAGGGACTAAAAGTGAAAAAAGAATGAAGCTCACGCTTTGGGGAGCATTGAAAGCAGCGGTAGCTTGGCTCCCGGGGATCACACAACTAATGAAGAAGAATGCTGTCAGAGACAGAAAGAGTCTAAATAAATTAGCCGTGTCCAGAAGCCGATGGAACATGGGATTAGGACTCACAAAGCCCAGGGCTGTATTCAGCCGCCCTTATCGGAATGCCTAATAGCCTCCATCGGCTCTGCTCACCTCAGGCCTAGGGGCCCTGAACTCCCTCCCAGTGGGCCGCCAGCCTGGCCCCCACTGTCGACGGTGTGCCATGGATTTGGTACAAATGAGAGCCCAAAGCAGCCCGGGTGGCAGAGGTGGGGGGACCCAGGACCCAGCTGAGCAGCCCAACAGAGGCAGAGCTGGGCCAGCTCAGGCTCTAGAACATAAGCCGGGCTGCCAGCTAGCTAGAAACCTAAGGAGTCCTTCTATTAGGATAATGGAGAGGGAGCAGTAATGGTCAGGCTAGCTGGCCATCACTAGCTAGCTGAAGATTTCTATCGACATCTTCCACCTCAAATGGTCATAGGATCATACAACTCAGAAGGCATCTAGTACAAACCCTCCCCCATTGTTCCCATTTGACAGGTAAGGAATTGAGGCTCCTCGATGTTAGGTGACTTGTTCAAGGTCACACAGGTAATAATTTCCAGAGGCAGGATTTGAATTCAGGTCCTCCATTGTAAAACTGGTGATCTTTCCATTACCACACTGTTTTGCCTGGTGCCTAGTGCCATCCAGTGGGAATGGTGGCTTGTGTGTACATGCTTGCCCCACCACCACCTTTCCCTGCCATGCGCCGCCTCCCCCTCCATGTGGGACCTGGATTCGGGGAATAACTAGAAACAGTGTGATATTTTCCTCATTGTGCAAACGGAGAAATTGAGGGTCAGAACCAGATGCTAAGTCAGAGATGAATGACAAGAAGGGCCCCTGGGAGGCACACAGCCCTGCCTTTTGTAGAAGGAAAAGATGAAGCCGAGAAAGAGACAGCAAGGAAGAAGTGGCGCCATTTTTGAACCAGGGGCCTCTCCCTCTCCAGCTGGTGCTTCCTCAGAGGCCCAGGGCAGCGAAGGGGTCAGGTCCAAGGCTGGCTCCAGATCTTCGTGCTCCATGGCCAGAGTTCTTCCCACGCATGGGGTCCAATTGAGTTGAGCATCACCCTGCAAGAATTACAGCTAACCCCAAACAAAAATGGGGAAGGAGTTAGTCTTCCTTTGCCCAGCCCTCTTGGGTACATGGGAGCAGTCTCGAGCATCAGAGAGGATGCTCTCCTGCTTCCTGGCTCCAACACCAACCAGCTGGCCAAGCCCAAGCAAGCAGCTTCAATTAACCAACGCTAATGAAGCACCTACTATGTGCCAAGCAGTTCACTAAGCACCGGGGATATAAAGAAAGGCAAAAGCAGGCTCTATCCTGAAGGAGCTCAGATCCAGTGAGAGAGGCAGCCCGCACCTAACATAAAGCTGGTACAGAGTAACACGGCGGGGGCGGGGGCGGGGCGGGGGTAGATACTAGCCTCAATTGCCCTCGAGGTGGAGAATAATACTTTCACTGCCTCCTTCACACATTGCAGGGCGGCAAGTGCCATTTCAAAGCCAGCCGGCGTACTTGGTGTGGGGGGATCGTGGGGAACTCTCCAAGTCCAGAGCTTGGATTTTGCATCTTGCCTCTGACTCTGACGCTTCCTAACTCTGAGGTGCCTTTCATATCTATGATCCTATTATCCCATGATTGATATTCAAGCTCCTTCCCCATGCTGCCCCAGCCTCCTTCTCCAGCCTTCCCCTCTATTCGGCAGGCAGACTGGCCCCCTCCCCCTTTCCCATTCTCGTCCTGCCCCCTCTTATCTCCACGATTTCACTCACTCTGCCCACCCCACCCCAGCCTGGAATGGACTCTTCCCCTGTTCAGCTCTCACTTCCTCTTCATACTGGCTGTGTGACCCTGGGCAAGTCACTTCTCTCTGAGCCTCAGTTGCCTCATCTGTAAAATACTTCTACCTGACTTTTTCATCGTGTTCGTCTAACCAAGACCATTGATGACGATGGAAATAAACACCGAGCTTCCTGATTTTTCTTGGGGGAGGGGCGGAGGGAGGGGAGTATCCCAAGGAGACCAGTAGGTAAGGGAAGATAAGAGTATGATTTTCTCCACCCAGACTTTACTACTATTTTCACTCCTTCCTTCCTACAAGGAACGCTCTAAAAGCGAGAGTGTACTTAGCCCAGGGGCCAGATAGCATTCCCAGCTCCCGGCGATGACAAATAGGCTTTGAAAGAGTTAATAGAGGAAGGTTTATCCGGGCCGTGAATGGGACCACCTCGGATTGATCCGGGGCTTTGGAGAGCGCCTGATGCCAGGATCATGTCCTTGGGCAGCAGACAGGCCAAGAACAGCATAATGGAATTCACAGGACCGGGAGCCTTTTCTTCCTCAGCAGAAAGGAGGGAGAGGGTGGAGAATGAGAGCTGCCTTCCTGAGCTGTGAGAGGCATTTGGGGCAGAGAACTCTGCGGAGGAAGTGATGGGGCCATAAGTCTAAAGGGGAATGGCAGGATGCTGGAGAGAGACACAAACGGGGCTTTTTGGGGGGAAGTCGATGACTTCATGGTATAAAGGAACATTGATCTATCTCAGAAGCTCTCTGCAGCCTCCCAAATGAGAAGGCAGAGGCAGGCTTCCCTGCGGAAGGGAGAGGGCGGCCGCTGGGTCCTACCAGCGCATTGTCTGTGGCGCGAGCCCGAGGGAGGGACTGGGGGCGGGGGAGGCAAGGAGGGGCAGCTATTCTACCTGTCCCGCAGAGCCCACCCCCCATTAATAGCGCTGGGGAGAAGTCAAACGGGCTGACCTGCAGAAGGCCACCAGCACCAAAGCAGGAAATGGCTAGTTCAGGAGGGACCTCTGGCCAATCCTTTTCCCTCCCTGAACCTGTTTCCTTCTCTGTCAAACGAAATTAGATGGGTTCTGAGGTCTAAATTACCGCCGACAATCTTTGATCAGCAATTCGCAAACACTCCCTGGGGGACTTTGGATACACCACTTCCTTCTTCTGGGCCTCAGTTTCCAGTTCTGTCAAACGAGGGAGTTGACCTAGGTGACATCTAAGACGCCTTCCAACTCTGAGAAGATCCACCCTCTGATTTGTCTCCATTCTCAGGAAGCCCATGGGCCCTTCTCCACCATGGGCCTCAGTTTCCCCTTCCATACTATGAAGGAGTCAGAATATATAATTTCTAAGGTTGCAGGTCCTATGATCCAACCAGACCCTTGAGCTGATTTCCAAGGCAATCTCAGCAGAGGAGTAAGCAGCCCCGGGGGGATGCAGTACCTCTGGTTCCAGGCACGGATTTGCGTCAGAAAGGCTAGATTCGAAAACTTCACATTCCAAGACCCCGGCTTAGCACAGCAGGCTTGACAGAAAACTAACTTTGAACCCAGGAGGACCTGGGTTCAGCTCTCATCTCTGACAGTTACCAGCTGGGTATTTCAGTTCTCTAGCCTCAGTTTCCTCATGTGGAGAATGGGGCCGATAACAGCTAGTGCTTCTACCTCACAGGGTCGTTGTGAGGCATTTTGCAAGCACTAAAAAGTCACACACCATTATCGCTCTATTATTACCCTGTGTGACCTTGGGCAAGTCATTTTCATCAAATTATCGGTGCAGAGCTGGAAGGGACCTTGGAATTCAGCTAGTTCCTAATTGTGCAGCCTAAAGTTAAAAAGCCACGATGTGCTGGATGATCTCAGAGGTCCCTTCTGGCCTCTCAGTAGGAAGA
This sequence comes from Trichosurus vulpecula, assembly GCF_011100635.1. NCBI lineage: Eukaryota > Metazoa > Chordata > Mammalia > Diprotodontia > Phalangeridae > Trichosurus > Trichosurus vulpecula. The sequence continues at coordinate 278,663,217 of NC_050578.1, read as the reverse complement.
GCAGGCGTGGGCCATCCCAGGAGAGGGGGAGTCCTGAACGGTCAAAAGGAAACTCCAAGCCTTGGCCTCCTGGCTGCACCCGACATCCTCAGAGCTATTCTGAGCTCCTTCCAGGCAGATGTATCCTGGAGAAACACTCCCCCACACCCACACACTGCCAGCTTCCACTGGGTCTGACCCCCTTCAGTGACCCTCCTCAGCAGCCCCTGCTTTGGATGAACAAACAAGAATAATCGGCTTCTGCAAACCTTAGAATGGTCAGCAAGTGTCATTTTTATTCCTCACATGTATATGGCACTCTACAGTTTGCAGAACCCTTCCATAAGTTATGCCCCTTTGAGCCTCACAATGATGCTCCGAGGAGGTGAAGCCAAGTAGGACAGATATTATACAAGGAAATTGAAACTGAGGAAGGGCATAAGATTCTAGATTCAAAGTTGCAATGTCCCTCAGAGGAAGCAAGTCTAATCCCTTCATTTTACAAATGAGCAGAATCCAGGGTATGTGACTTACTCAAAGTCACTCATGTAGTAAGGGGCAGAGATGGGATTTGAACTCAGGTCCTCAAGCTCCAGAGCCAACACCCTTGCCACTCTAACATGAAATAACTCTCCCAACATCACATAGCTAATAAGTGGCAGAGCCCAGAACAGGAGCCCAGGTCTTTTGACTCCTAATTCAAGGAATTCAGGACTGCACCTGCTTGCCATCCCAAGCTAGTCAAGCTGTCTGGCCTTGGCCACAGAGGGCTCATGCTGCCCACTGTCAGATCATTCTCATCCACTAAGATGAAATAGGATGGACACAGCCTCTGGGGAGTTGAGGGCTTTGGAATGGCCATTGCTGGCAAAAATCCAACTATGACCACATCTACTCTTCTTGGTGACAACTCTGCTCCAAGTGTGCCTAGGAGTGGGGGCTGCCCACCTGCTGAAGCACTAGTTCCCACATTTCTGAAAAGCAAGTCACTTGAAATGGGAAGTGGGTGAGGCTCTGCCCAGTGGGTCCCCTCTGCAGGGAATAGCCCCTCAGTCTCTGGCTGGCAGAGCAGTTGAACTGCAGAAGTTCTAGGAGACAGTGGTTCTCACTGTCAGGAAATGAGCTGATTGAGTCATAAGAGACAATGAGATGTGTGGGCCTTCCGGCTCACAGAAACCTCTTTGGGGGTTTTGTATTCTGAGATTTGTTTCTGGTGAGGGAGGGGAGGGATAGGGAACAGAAAAGGAAACCAGGGATTAAGATAAATCCTGAAAGGTCAGGCCTTCACATCCCAGCCAGCCCTGCCCCATGAGATTTCCTGTTTCCAAAAGATCTAGGCTCCTGTGTGGCACTGGGGAGCTTCTGGCAAAACTGGGCTTTGTGAAGTTGGGAGTTGTGATGGCTCCTCACCTCCCAAAAAGGCATGGCCTGAGCAACGTGAAGGTGCTTCCAAAAAAGGTGAAAAGTCATTTACAAAGGGGAGCTGTCTTGGTTAGGGGGTTTAAAATCATTCTTTGTTGTCTTCCTCCTCAGGGCCCTTCTCTCCTGCTTCAGCGTCCTAATTCTACCTAGCCTAACCCCCCTCCAGGAGGTTGTGACTTGTCCAAGGTCACATAGGCAGTAAGTAGCGGAGGCAGAATTTGTACCTTGGTCCTCTGACTCCAGTATCTTTGCCAAGTAAACCCCAAATGGGGTCACAAAGAGTTGGATATGAAAAATGCCTAAACAACCACAACCTCTGACTCCAGAGCCTTATTACCTACCACCTGGACCAGAGCAGCAGTCTTAGGCTTGGCCTCCCTCTTTGTCTGTCTGCCTCTGTCTATGTCTCTGTCTCTCTGTCTCTGTCTCCATCTCCAGCCTTGTCTCTGTCTCTCTCTCTATCTCTCTCTCTCTTCCTCTCTCCCATCTCTCCTTCCTCTCCTCTGTCTCTTATCCACTTTGCTCAGGTGGCCAGGATAGTCTTCTTCAGAAGAGCTCAGGGCTAGGACCTTGAGACCCTTCCCTGTTCTTAAGTGACCATGGTCTCCCACAGCAGGTAATGGGCAGGGCTGATGACTGAGGTGGGGGGAGGGGAATGGAAAAGCAGAGGAGGGGAGAACAAGAGAAGAAGCAAAGACAGCCAGGGCAGGAAAGAAGGAGCACTGCGAGGCTTTGCCATCATCCTTCCCCAGGAAGACACAGACTTCAAAGTGAGCAGGACCTTGGAGAAGGCGAAGCAGGAGCTCACAGAGGAGATTCTACAAGGGCAGTCCACCCACCAAAGACAGGAAATTCTCAAGTCAATGCGCATTTATTAAGCACCAACTTTGTGCCAGGCACTGTGCTAGACACTGTGCTCTTTTGCTCACAGACCAAAACAAAATAATCCCTGGCTTCCAGGAGGTCACAGGCTACTGGAGGGAAATGACATGTACATGTACACGTACACAGAGAAGTCAATACAAAGTATATACAAATATTACCTGGGTGAGCTATAATAGATCACTTATCCAGTCTGGGCCTCAGTTTCTTCCTCTGAAAAATGAAGGGGTTTTACTGGATGACTCAGAGATTCTTCCACTGCTAAATTGATGACCCAGATACAAAGTCATTTCAGGGCTAAATGGCCAAGGGGCCAGGAAGTAAGTCATGGAGAAGGCAGGCCTGAAGCGGAGCCTGGAAGGGAGCCAGAGGTGCTAGGAAACAGAAGAGTGAGGTCATCCCAGGCAGGAGGGAGAGACAATCTATCTCCATCGAGCTGGCTGGTTTGGAATGTCAAGTTCATGACAGGAGTTGTGTGAGAGTCTGGAAATCAAGGCTGGAGGCAGGAGGGGGCGGGTTTTAAGTGACAGTGGAGTTTGTGCTAAAGAGTGAAACTTTGAAGGCAGAAAGAGAAACAATTCCAGTGAGGGGGGAAGGGGAAGCTTGTCTAAAGAGGTCTATGTGGACGCACAGGGAGCTCACTAAGCAACTTAGCTCTTTTGTCTAGTATGTAAAGAAAATGGAAGAAAGAGTAGACAGTGGAAGATGAACCTACTATAAAAGAATAGCAGGACATTGTAGATAAAGAACTGGTCTCAGAGTACCGAAGACCTGGGTTCAAGTCCCACCTCTGACACATACTTGTCGTGTGATTACACAAGTCATTTAAGGTCTTAATGATCTAGGCAATTCTCTAAGAGTATGTTGCAGAACAGGTGTTGACCTGCACTAGTAGAGGACATTTCCTCACCTGGGAGTTCCCAATACCAGTGAGATCATAGGTCCAGTCTCTATCCTATGGTCCTCTAAGAAGACTCTCAGGAGTGCTAATGACTACATGATCTGGGGATGGTGAGGGAGGGAGGGAAGGAAGGGAGGGAGGGAGGGAAGGAAGGAAGGAAAGAAGAAAGGGAGGGAGGGAGGAAGGAAGGGAGGGAGGGAGGGAAGGAAGGAAGGAAAGAAGGAAGGGAGGGAGGGAGGAAGGAAGGGAGGGAGGGAGGAAGGAAGGGAGGGAGGGAAGGAGGAAGGAAGGAGGGAAGGAAAGAAGGGAGGGAGAAAGGAAGGGAGGGAGGGAGGAAGGAAGGAAAGAAGGGAGGGAGGAAGGGAGGAAGGAAGGAAGGAAAGAAGGGAGGGAGGAAGGGAGGGAGGGAGGAAGGGAGGAAGAAAGGAAAAGAAAGGCCCATTGCTGAGAGCGGCTAAAGTGATGCTAATGCATGATTGAGAGAGAACACAGTCACTTTTCCTTTTGATTCTGTTTTCTTCACCGCGGAGAATGACCTTTGGACAAAAAGTGCAGGGAGGAAATACCTAATAGGGAGAGAAAACACATGATAAAGAGGGAGGGAGAGAGTAAGAGAGAAGCTAGCTACCCTGAAGGAATTCAAGGCACCTGGCCCACATTGAACACATTCTCCAGGACTGAACAAACCGAGCAGATGTGCCTGCTGAGGCACCTCCAGTGATCTCTAAAGGAAATGACCAAAGGAGCCAAAGGGCCAAAGAGGCACCGATGCGGTCCCCCTTTTCTGAAGAGGGAAGAGGATAGATCTGAACAATGCAGGTCAGAGATCTGGACAGCAATTCCCAGTCAAATTCCAGCATGTATTTAGATCATCAGTTAACCTCTGGAAAAGAAGGCAAGTGCTGGCCAAAAGTCAGCTGGCCTCAGCCAGGACAGCTCGTGACCAGGGAAGCCCACGCCCTTTTCCAACAGGGCTACTAGATTGGTAGATAAGCACAAAACTGGAGTTACAGTAGACCTGAGCTTCGGAAACTCGTTTGACAAAGGGCCGGATGGCTACATGTGAGTTTGGCAATCACTGGACCATTCATTGGGTGGATTGAGATGTAGTTGAATGGCCAGAATGGCCAGGGCCAAAGAGTTAAGGGCTCTTTGTTGACCTGAAAGGAGGTCTCTGGTGGAGACCCCCCACAGAACCACGCTTCTCCCATCTTTGTTGATGATTTAGATGAAGGCATAGATGGCAAGGCACAAAGCTGGGCGGGATGGCTGACACACCAGATGACAGTCAGGAGCCAGGATGATAAACTTGATAAAGCTAAGGGGGAGGCATGGAGAATGGACTGGGATATTTGGCTATTTGAAGTTTATCTGAAAAAAAGACTGGTAGTAAAGGGAAAGGGGAGTGTTAGTGGACTATAAGTTCAATGAATCAGCAATGGAATGGGAAAGGCAATCCATAAGTCAATGAACAAACATTAATTAAGCGAAGGATAGCATTTAGGGATAGCATACACAGACAAAACCTAAACACTCCCTGCCCTCGACGAGCTAGCATTCTAACTGCATTAGCCAAAAAATAATGCTCTCTTGGTCTGCACTAAAAGAAAAGGAGAGTCTAAAGTCTCAGGAGGTGAGAGTCTTCAGCCCAGGTCAGAGTATGTGGTCAGTTCTGGGCACATTTTTTACAAAACTTTTGTATTATTCTGAACTTGCCGGAAATCCACAAACATGAATGGTTCTACGTACCAAGAAGAGCAGAAAACAAAGATTGTCTGCCAGGACACCATGACTCTCCCCTATGTGTAGCTTGATGGGCTTTTTAAAAGTTTATTATTACAAATACATTGCAGCAAATTCTAGCATGGTACTGCTTGTCTAGATAGCTCTTCTAGACCTCACTCTGTCCTCTTTTGGGAGTTGGGTGCCATTTTTAAAAAGACCTTTGATGAGCTGGAGATCATCCAGAGTGGTGAAGGGCCCTCAAGATCATGTTCTCTATCCTTGATTCTCTGCCACACAGAGGCCCACCAAAGAGGTGGGTCATTGCATGGCCACCAAGAAGGAGGCTTGGGTTATTGTATGGCCATCAGAGAGGTGGGTCACTCATGGCCCCCAGAAAGGGAGGCTTGGGTCATGGCATGGCCACCAAAGAAGGAGGCTTGGGTCACAGCATGGCTACCAAAGAAGGAGACTTGGGTCACGGCATGGCCACCAAAGAAGGAGGCTTGGGTTATTGTATGACCACAAGAGAGGTGGGTTATTGCATGGCCACCAAAGAAGAAGGCTTGGGTCATGGCATGGCTACCAAAGAAGGAGGTTTGGGTTATTGTATGGCCACCAAAGAGGTGGGTCACTCATGGCCCCCAGAGAGGGAGGCTTGGGTCATGGCATGGCCATTCCTGGAAGGCTCCTCACCACATCTCTGCTCACCTCCATCCTTCCCATTTTTCCAGGCTCAGCTCTAATATCACCTCCTGTGGGGAGCCTTCTCTGACTCTCCTTGCTCACAGAACACTTCCTTTTCATCGCTCCTCAGCTGACTCTGTGTACCTGCTCCCTGAGGATGGGGGCTGGCTCTGCCTGAGCCCATCCCACCTAGCCGCTTCACCAGATAGTGAACCCCATTGATACTCGGACCACATGGGGAACTTCATTGTGATCCCAGCACCATATGAGCAGCTGCTTGTTGGTGATGCAAGCAGGTAAGTGTCATGTTGGGGCATTCATGCACTCAAGAAGCATTTGTTAAGCACCTACTCTGTGCCCAGCACTGTGCCAGATCCTAGGTATAGGGCAAAGACAAAACAATTCCTGCCTCAAGGAGCTTATAATCAGCTGGCATCTCATCTAAAACATCCAACTGATGGCACAGTCACTCTAGAGAAACAGCTAGGAGATGCCATAGTGGATGGAGCACTGGGCCTGAAGTCAAGAAGACCCGAGTTCAAATTTGACCTTAGAGATTACTAGCTATGAGACCCTCTGAAACCTCTGTCTCTTTCAGTTTTCTCATCTACAAAGTGGGAATCATAATGGCACCTACTTCCCAAGGTTGTTGTGAAGATCAAAAAAGAGAATTCCTATCTATTTAAATGCTAGCTAGCTAGAATGAGAGCACTGTTTCCCGGGATTTTTAACTAGCTGGAAAGTGTTTGACTGCCCCAAACTATCATATCCTGTCCACACAGCACAGTAGAAACAAACTGAATCCACTGATTGTGAAACAAGATGTGAAAATTAATCTTCATTCTTTTCAGAGGTGGGGGAAGATGGGTGTGTAACACTATATATAATGTCTGAACTAGTTTTTGTCTTTTTTTTTATTCTGTGCGGTGAGGGAGGGAAAAGTAGGTGATGCAAAGGCAGAAGATATTAATTTTTGGAACTGGTTAGATGGACTCAAAGAATAGTTATTAATGGCTCGATGTGAGCATGGCAGGAGGTCTCCAGTGGAGGGCCCCAGTGATCTGTGTTTGGTCCTATGACATTAAACATTTTTGACAGTGGCTTGAATAAAGGCAAAAGTGGCCTGCTCATCAGATGTGCAGATGCCCCAAAGCTGGGAAGGAAAGCGAACTTGCTGGATGACACAGGCTGGAGCGCTGGGCTGAAGCTTACAAGATGAAACTCCAATCAGGATAAACACAAAGTCTTGCACTTGGTACAAAAATCACCTTCACAAGTTTAAAATGGAGGAAGCATATTGAGGCAGCAATTTTTCTTTAAAAACAAACAAAAAAGATTGAGATGGGGTCAGTCTTGGTAGACCACAATATCAATGAGACGTGATTGTGGTGACACTATGCCACCTCGGGCTGCTTTAAGAGGATCCTGGCATCCAGGAATGAAGAGGGGATGGGCCCACTAGACCCTGGTCAAGTCAAGCCAACAAGCATTTATTAAGTGCCTACTATGTGCCAAGCACAAGGCTAAGTACTGGGGATACAGAGAAAGAGGGAAGAGTGATTCCCTTTCCTCAAGAAGCTCACAGTCTAATGGTGGAGACAACATACAAACACCTACATACAAACAGAGCATATGCTGGATGAGCTGATGGTGATCAACAGACGGAAGGGTCTAGAAGGAAGAGAGGTTGGGAAACGTTTCCTGTAGAAAGTGGGATTTTAGCAGGGACTTGAAGGAAGCAAAGGAAGCTGGGAGGCAGAGATGAGAAGGAAGGAGAGCATTCCAGGCAGGGGAACATACAGCCAGAGAAAGTTCCAGAGCCAAGAAAAGGAGTACCTTGTGTGTGGAGGTTGATGTCACTGGATCATGGAGAACGTGGGTGGCGATAGTTGGGAGAAGACTGGAAAGGCGGGAAGGGGCAGCCTGAGAAGGACCTGAAAAGCCCCAAATGTCCCAGCTTATCTGAGTACTATGTTCATTTCTTGGTGCCACCATTTAAGAACCGTGTTGGTAAGGCAGAAAGTACCTGGGGGAAGACTTCTTGGAGGGGGAAAGGCCTGGAGTCCAGGACATAGGAGGAATGGTAGAAGGGACTGGAAAAGACTCAGGGGGATGTGCTAGCTGTCCTCTATTATATAAAGGACTTACTTGTTCTCTTTGGCCTCAGAGAGAAAAACCAGGAATAACCAGTGGGTAAAAGTCACAAAGAGGAGATTTAGGCTTGACGTTGGAAAGTCTCTTTAATGATCAGAGCTATCCAAAAAGGAAAGGGGCTGCCCATGCAGCAGCGAGACATCTCCTCCTGGGAAGTATTCAGTCAGAGGCTTGATATACCTTTGCTCAGTGGGTAATGGCAGGGATTTCTGATGTGTATGGGCTGGCCTAGACAACCAAGGAGGGCCCTCCCCTCTCCCAAATTTGTGATTCCATAACAATATGATGCTATAAACTTGCTTCAAATGAATTTTGGTTTTTTCACTCAATCATAACCAACAAACATTTATTAAGTGCCTACTATGTGCCCCAAGTTCCAGAGCTACAGAGACCAAAACAAAATGGCCCTAGGCCTTCAAGGGGGTCACATTCTGGTGACTTGAGACACCAGTTTCTGTAAACACTGAAAAATATCCGTACGCCTGTGTGTGAAATATATTCCTTATTCAGTCTGCAGAAGGTATGCTGGATTATTCAGGGCTTTGTCTCTGAATTCCCAGGTCCCGTGCAACTGCACTGTCTGGCCCTTATGACTCAAAGCCTGGTCAGCAGGCAGTCATTGCCCCCAAAACCCCTTCCCAACTCCTGATTGAATCCAACCCAACAAGTTTTTTTTTTTTTAAGTGTGTCCTATGTGGGAGGCCCTCAAGCTGACAGAAAAGGTTCCTGTCTAACATACATCCTTTTGTACATACATACATCATACTAACAGCGAGGTGCCAGGGAAAAGGGCCCTGAACACCTGCCCTGGCAGTGGTCATCCAGCCTCTATCCGTGGAGGGAGAAGCCATCGTGTCTCCAGGCAGCCCACTCTGCCTCTGGACAGCTCCAACACAAGACTCGGCCATTCTGAAGTGAGCGCTGCCTATTACACCGCCCTGCTCGAGAGGAATAATTATGATCATTGCTGTTACACAACAGATGCTTACCATCTTTCAAAGACTTAAAGATGCCAAATCCCCATCCTCCAGTCACAGACCTCAAAGTACCTTTGAGAATTTGGCCAAGAAAATAGCTGAACCACGAGTATTATCACAGCAGAAGCTGCTGCCCACAATCACCCACAGGTAACACTGATCCCTAAACGATCGAGAACATTTTTCGTTGACCTTACCACACCAAACACACAATCTTTGAGCTGCCTGGAATGAGAAACTTTTCAAAGCCGGTGGCCAGCAGAAGAAACCAAAATCATCCCCACCGTCCTCTCTGTAAAGTGCAGTGGGACAGACGATGATGCTTGGAAGTTTCCAACCCCATCCTCTGAGCCAATTCCCTAAAGCAGCCATGTCACGTCAACCACCCGTGGGATCTTCCTCAGAAACGTGCGATGCAGGAGGATGGTAACTGGGTTGTGACTTGTCCCAGGACCATTTCTATCTGAATGCCATTGAAAAGGATGAGAAGAGCAAGACCAGTTTCAAAAATAATAAAATAACAGCGCTGAGAGCCTTATATTGGCATAGTGGGTAGGATGTGGAGTCAGGAGAAGCTGGGCTCTGGTATTGTTTCTGACATTTTTCAGTTATGTTACTCTTGACAAGTCACTTAACCAATCTGTGTCTCAGTTTCTCTATTTTGGGTTATTGGACCTGAGGGCCTGTAAATTACCTTCAAAGTCTAAACCTATGATCCTAATAAAGAAACCCAGACTTGTTGGGGGAGGGGTGAGAGGAAGGAAGGGGAGGAAAGAGGGGAAGTGAGCCCAACCCTTTTCTATAGGTCCAAGAATCAGAAAGAACTTTGGAGTAAGTCAGAAGAATGGGGACCCAAGTTCTATGACCCTGTCCCATTCCCTTCCCCGGTCTGGGCCTCAATTTCCTCTTCTGTCAAATAGAGGGTTGATGGAAGCTTCTGGCTCCAATTCTATGGTCCTGTGACAAAGAACACAGCACTCCTTGTGCTCCTGGCTTCATAGGTGGCTCCAAGGAAAGCATTTCACCAGCCTGAAAACTCCCTGGAAATGGGAGCTCTGGGTCTTATCAGAAACTTGACCCCAACCCAAAGAAAGCAGGGCCTAGCACCTGACACCAGCCTCAGCTCCCAGGGTGCCTGGGCTGACCCGCCCTCTCTTCAAGGAGGTGACAAGGACACATTCAGTTCTGACGAGGGAGCGGAAGCCCCAAAGCCCTTTGATCTTCTCTGGGACCAGCCCCTGTGCCAACCTGGGGCATTGCAATTAATTAGATCACTTCCTAAAGGCCTTTGTTCTTGGCCCAAGGTGGCAGATAGGGCAAACTCAAGCTCCAGATCAGACCCCTCCTCCTGGGAACAAGAGTTCTGCTCACTTGTTATCATGATCAGGGAACTGTGCTAGGTAAGTGAAGGTCAGGTTCCCTCCCCCTGAGCCCTGAATGCCAGGACTTTACAACATGTGTCCATTTCAATAAACTGGCTCTTTGAGGCTGCTGGAGCTCATCAGCAGCAAGGACAGGAGTTAGTTGTCTGTCCCTGAGTGCCAAACCCTGGATTTGAAGAGCAGGAGAAACACCCCTGTACACGCCACCCTCAGCTGTATGACCCTCCTTCCTCATCCCCGACCTGGGATATATTTGATAGATGAGGTTTCAAATCCTAACCCTGACTCTTCTAAGTTAGGTGACCTTGGGCATTCTCCACACGCTTCGCCCTCTGTCAGATGAGGAGGATGGACCTGATGGGCCTGGAGGGGCCCCTCCGTCTTCAAATCCATGTGCCTGGAAAAATGCTGGCAACGTACATCTCCCCATCCCTGACTACAGATGGCCGTGCTCCTCACTCCCTGCCCATCTCTGGACTGATAAGAAGTAATTGGCTTCCCAGCTCAGTCATTAGGTCAGCAATCAAGGCTTCCGGCCCCATAAAGCAGCCTTGATCATGGAGAATCTCCGCATACCCGGGATAGATAGGCATCAGAACCCCCCATAATTCACAGTCTGGAGTGGTCTCAGTGCCTAGAGGTCCATTAATCGAACCTGGGCTTCATCTCATCCTCCAGCCCCAGACTCAAGCCATCCATCATCATTTTAACACCCTCCCCCACCCCCCATTCCCAAGCTCCTCACACAAGGACTCGGAAGGTCTGAGAGGCTGAAAAGAAAAGGCAAAATAGTGACAAAGCCTTTATCTCTGGGCCTCAGATTCCTCCACTATAAAGTGTGAGAAGCAGAGGGGTAGCCTCAAAAGTTCTTTCCATTTACTAATCTATGATCTTCCCAGTTACCAAGATATAAATAAATGTCACTTCTAGAGCGATCCCCACAAGATGGGGGAGGCAGGGCAGACAGCTCAGTAGACTGGAGGAATTTTAAGCCAGGTCTGGAAGGAAGCCACAGACAAGGATGGTCAAAGAGGAGAGGGAGAAAGGACCGAGAAGAACCAAGAAGAGCCATTTGGGAGGGTGATGAGGGAGAGCGAAAGACCCAGATAGGACATGGGGAAGGACAAGCCTGGAGAGGTCTGAGGCCTTGAATGCCAAGCTAGAGTCAAAAATTGGACTTTGATGACGTTCTGATGGACAGGAGGCTCTGAGCTTCTTGAGAAGAGGGGAAGGAGGAGCTGAAGCCCTCTGTGTGGCCCTTCCCACTCTGGCTCCCACCTGCCTTTCCAGGCTTAGGGCATTTCCTTAGAGTATTCTCAGGCCGTGGACCTAACTAAGCTCCTCACTGTTTCCGAGACTCATTTTTTTCCCACCTCCATGCCTGGAATGGCCTCCATCCTCACTGAGGCCTCTTTTGGTTCCTGGCTTCTTTCAAGACTCAGCTCCTGCACAAGGTTTATCGTGGTCCCCCCTTCCCCATTAGAGGATAGTACCCTCCCCACCCTGAAGCAATTTTAAGTCTTTTTTGTAATATAAGCCAGGTATATAGTAGGTGCTAAATAAATGCTTTAATTCTGAATGATAGAAAGAGACTGACTCTGCCTAGTCAAGCAGACTGGAAGGACATGGGAAGTGGCCACTTCACTTGTTTGAAAATGCTTGACTCAGCAGCATATGTAGACATAGCCTGAGACTGGTGAAAGCAGAAGTCACTGAATTCTACCAGAACAAAGTGAACCTGGCACTGGGCTGATCACCATTCAGGACTCAGGACCCCGACAGAGCTGATGGGGCTCCCCGGGGTGCAGGGAGGCAGTCACAGTAGATACAACGGGGCCACCAGGCAGGAAGAGCAGGAGAAACACCCCTCTACATGCCACCCTCAGCTTTATAACCCTGTTTCCTCATCCCCAACCTGGGATATATTTGACAGATGAAGAAACCAATGCTCAGAGAGGCTAGTTTCCTTACCCAGGGTCACACAGCTACCAAGTCGGGGAGCCCAGCTTACAGGAGGACGGCAAGCGGGGCTGGGAGAGACCATAGAGAGCATCCGGGCCACTCTCCTCATTTTTCCAAAAAGTTCATCCCATCAGAAATACTAAGCAACAAATTTGATTGGGAGCTGAGCTCAGTCCTAGGTCTTCAATTCCATGGTCTTTGCACTATACCAGGCTTCCGGCATCTGGAGGTACCATCAAAATCAAAGGATTATAGAACGTTTGAGTTGGGAAACTTGGAAAGTTGAATGTCAGATATGGGAGGGCCCTTAGAACATGGGATGTCAGAGCCTGGAGGGCCCTTAGAACGTGGGATATCAGAGCCTGGAGGGCCCTTAGAACGTGGGATGTCAGAGCCAAGAGGGCTCTTAGGGCATGGACTGTTAGAGCTGGGAGGAACCTTAGATATGAGGAAACAGACCCAGAAAAAACAAGTGACCTTCCCAAGGCCGCACAGCTGAAAAAAGGATGAACCTGGGCCAACCTCTCATCTCCCAGCTTGGAGATCTTTCCAGAACCAGCATCCAAATGGCTATTTGGGTCTCCAAGTTCTGGAGCTTCTCTCCAAGAGAGTCCCACCAACAGACCTGCTTCAAATTGGGAGAAAAAAGAAGACATAGCACAATGTCATTGCCTCCTAAGGAAAGCAGCTGGGGGATGTTCAAGGCAGGCTAAGAAGTGCCCAGAGCCCAGGCAGGGCTGGGGGAGATGAGAACCCCCCACCTGGGGAAACCTTGTCCCTGTCAGGTGGGCACCAGGTCACCTCCACACGAAGCAAGGCTCCCAGCCTCCCTACCTGCATCATAGCTATAACTTCCCTGGGATGGTGGGTTTGGAGCTAGGAGTCAGAGATCATCCAGTCCAATGGCCTCATTGTACAGATGAGGAAACCAAGGCCTATAGAAGTTCAGTAACTAAGTGGCCTTCTCAATCCAGACTGTCCCCCTGAGTCCTTGGAATGGTACCTGGCACATAGTAGGAATTTGAAAACTGCTTCCCTTCCTCCTTCCCTATCTTCCTTACCTCACACAAACAATCAGTCAACATGCCTTTAATAGGACCTACTACAAGCCAGTCTTTGTAAGCATCAGTAGTGAAATTTGAATCCAGGTCTTCCAGGTCCAGCCCTGTACCCACCCAACCACACTGTGCCAGCTGGAAGGAACCTTAAAGGCTGTCTATCCCAACCCCCCATTTCACAAATGGGAGAGGCCCAGGGGAAAGGGACTTGTCTAAGGCCTCCCAGCTGGCAAGCAGCCATGCCAGGATTTGAACCCAAGAATACTGATTCTTTCTTCACCAACAGCAGTGCTGGCCTAGAAAAGTCCAGAGCCAAAGTGAGAAAGGGCTGGGAGACAGGGGCCCCTAAGTCTGCCCTGGGAATCATCCTTGGTCTTGGGGCACCGGTCAGGGCCCAGCACAAATGGCATTCACAGCCAGGTGGCTGTTAGCATTCTGGGCACACGGCGAGGCAGGCCATGGAGAAGGGGTGCCGGTGCCCAGAGTAGGCCGAGGAACTGGCGCCAGAGAGCACTGAGCCCAGCCCAGGAAAGCAAGATTTACAGTGAGGGGGAGGAGCCCCACAGGTGGGAGGGGGCTGCAGCAGTCCACTGAGCACGGGCTTCCCAGTAGGCCCTGAGCAGCATGGCCCAACAGCTGCAAGGCTGGCCCTGCCCGGGAGACAAAGGGTGCCCAGGACCAAGCCAGGCCAAGAGGGAGCAGCCAGGATGGAGTTAGCCCTGGGAATATGGGGGGGGGGAGAGGTGCCAGGCCAAGAGGAGAGGAAGGGAAGGCTGTGCTACTGAGAGTCAGAGAGAAAAGAGAGAGAGACAGGCAATAAGAGACAGAGAGAGACAGAGACAGAGAGAAAAGGAAGAGAGACAGCGAGACAGACAGAAAGAGAGAGAGACAGGGAGACAGAGACACAGACACAGACAGAGAGAAAAGGGAGAGAGAGAGGCAGTGAGAGACAGAGAGAGACAGTGAGACAGAGAAAGACAGAGAGAGAGAGAGAGAGACAGAGAGAGAGAGAGAGACAGAGAGACAGAGAGACAGAGACAGAGAGACAGACAGAGACAGAGAGAAAAGGGGAGAGAGACAGGCAATAAGAGACAGAGAGAGACAGAGACAGAGAGAAAAGGGAGAGAGACAGGCAGTGAGAGACAGAGAGACAGCAAGATGGGGGGAGGGGAGGAGACATAGAAAAAAATAGAGAAATAGAGAAACAGAGAGGAGAGGTGAGGAGATGGGATGGGAGGGGGGAAAAGGAAAAGAAAGAGTGAGATGGAGAAGGGGGAGGGAGAAAAAGAGGAGGAAACGAGGGAAAGATCGACAGAAAGGAGAAGAGGGGGGGAAAGGGAGAGAGGGAGGGAGTGACAGAGGCAGACAGAGAAAGAAGGAGAGAGTCAGAGAAGAGCAGGAAAGACAGATGCAGGGAGGGGGGAAGGGCGAGGGTCTGAAAAGACTTCCTCCATCCGGCTACTCTATGAAGGGCAGAAAATCCCGGGGCTGCGGCTGCCGCCAAGCTGAATTAGTCCATCATCTCATCAGAATCTGATGGGGACACAGACTAGGTCGCATTGTATGAAGAGACAAATTAATTAGGCAAGTCCAAGGAACCTGGTAAAGCCTGTAATGAGGAGTGCCCCCACGTCCAGCCCCATGAGTTTCTCATCCTGCCCCCTTTATTTCCTTGGACCAGATAAAGGTTGGAACATTCTCCCCAAGGGCCGCTGGGCACCTGGGGTACACCAATAACAGGCTCCCAGTTCTCCCTCAGGGCCTTGATGGCTAGGCAAGCCTCACAGAGTTACCACAGGCCTCCCCTCTGGCTCTGATACCCAAGGGCTTGCTCCTCCCCATTCTTTCTGTCACACATTGCCTGGGGGGGGGGGGGGGGGGCGGGGCAGTTGAAGACACAAGTCACTGAGGCCGCTGGGGGAAGAGGGCAAATGTGAGGGAATGTGGATGGAGTGGTGGGACCAACCGCTCCCAGCTGGTCAACATCACACCCCTTTAAGTGTCCTTGTCCCCATATTTATGGCCCCTAACACTCCCTGCCCCTGCACAAGGTATCAAGCAGATGGAGGATGCCTCCATGTGTCAACACATGCACGGAGCAGACCACATCATGGTAAGTAATGGGGTCTTTAAGTACAGTACATAAATACTGGAAGGAGGCAGCCCACAGCCTGGTGCCCAGCTCTGCCTTCTGCCAGAGAAGTTAAGATTTTCAGAGCTTCATCACGGAGAAAAGACATAGCTGTGGGCCAGCCTAAGGCAGTTGGAGGCATAGCTACATAGGAAGCAAGTGATAGAACCAAGGTTTGGAACCTGGAGTTTGATTCCAAATACCCTCAGCCAGCCCTGTGCCCTGTCACCTGAGGATGGGTTGGAAGGGACCTTCGCAGACATCTGTTCCAATGACTTCATTTTATGGGGAAGAAAAGTGGGCCCAGAGAGGCTTTGGGACTTGTCAAGATTCAAACCCGAGCCCTCAGGCTGTACATTGGGTGCCTTGCTTTGTCTCCCAAGGTGCCTCTGGCTTGCAGTTGAAGCCACTGCAAGAAGAGCTGACTTCTTTGACCATGTGCCCTGGGCTTCTCACCCAGCCCTGGTCTGTAGTGGAAAGGGTTACCAGACTCCCCTGAAGCTTGCTAGTTTGCTGTTCCCCCTGGCTCTTTGTTCAGCTCTTCCGGATGGCTGGGGCTGGGGCTATTACAAACTAGGGCTTACCCGCTTCTTTACTGGAAGCAGTGCCATCCCCCCACCATCCCCACTAGCCAGCTTGCCCAGAGCTGCCCTCTGCCCTCACTCTCTGTGTTCTCAGCCTGCTGGCCTGTGAGCTACAGAGATCCATGCAAAGGTTACCCTTGTGAGACACCACTTTAATTTTTCAAATAGCAATGCAATTACCGAGCAAATTGGCACATGGACCTAGTTACATAGGGATTTGGCACTGGCACCAGTGCCCTCAGCTCCCACTCTCCCTGCTGGCAATGATAAATGTGCTCCCCTCAGCCCTCCTCCTCGATCTGCTGGAGCCTCGAGCCAATGCCAGTGACCACAGAAGGAGTGGGCCTGGCAGCTGCCCACTCTGGGTGCCAAGATGCAGCTCACATTTGTGCTAGCAGCAGGATCTGGGGTTGGGATGGGCTTCCTGGCCAGGCTTTTGTTGGACCCGGGGGCCAGCCTCCCCCCTGTCACTGACTGGCCAAAACCGTAGCAAGGACCACGGGCATGCTATGAAATGGGGTGAGGGCTGGTGAGGGGGAGTCGAGGGTTTAATTAACTGGAGGCTCATTATCTTTCTGCTTTAGCCCTCCCTGGTGTCAAAAGGACCTTTCTGCATTAGGGGTTGGGCCCAAGAGTGTTGGGTCAAGAAGGAGCATCTGAGAAGGAGTGTTGTTCAAGACCATGGAAAGAGAGGGCTGGGGAGCCTTCCTTCAGGGAAAAAAACCAACCTCATTCTGTTTCTTTCAAGGTGTTCTGCCACAAAACATAACAGCAGAAGCTGGAAGAAAATAGAATGTCAAAGCTAGTCAAGACCTCAGGACTCTGGATAAGAAGGCCTCCAGGCGAACCAGGAGGGACTTTGTAACCTAGAACATCAGAGCTGAGAGGAACCTTAGAATCTAAAACATCAGAACTTGGAGGGACATTGGGACATTCAGTGTCAGAGATACATGGGACCTTAGGACCTAGAATCTGGCCTATGAGAGCAGAGAGAGAACTTCAAACCTAGAACATTAGGTATCAGAGCTGGGAGGGAACTAGAAGTAGAAAAAGTCCCACGTGGGGGAGATCGTTAAGTCTTACCCCTTATGATAGATGGGGAAATGAAGGGCATTAATAAAGTGGAACTGCCCAGAAGGGGTAATAGGAATGAAGAGAGCGAAGGGCCTTGAGATCATGGCATGTAGGATCAGTTGAAGGAGCAGAGGAGTTTTAGGCAGAAGTGAAGACCTAACGGGACACAGGATATGCTGATTGTGTTCAAGTATGCGAAAGTCACATTTAAGGCGAAAGAGTCCAGCAGAGACGGCCACTGGATGGGAGATAAGAGCAAAGACATGAGGAAGTATAATGCAGACTGGATGCCACTAAGGCCCCATCTAGTGCGAGATCTGGAGATGTAGAGGAGAGAAGCATTTGGAGTGATGGAAGGAGCCCAAAATTAGATCTATAAGACCTGGGTTCACCTTTAACTCTGGTACTCAGCAGTATAACCTTGGACAGGGCCCTCTCTGGTCCTCAATACCAGCATTTACGCAATGAGGGCCATGGATCTGATGACTGTAACTTGAAATCCCAACATCTTATAAAGAGAACAAGGCAATTTCAAAGCCAGAGTCAGAAGGGGAGGGATTGAGGGTGCCACAGACCTCCAGGCACTGGAATCTTGCTTCAGGAATCATTCCGAAGCTAGAGAGGAAGGAACGTGACAGAAGCTTTAGAAGAAGGAGGACTGGGTGAAAGAGATGGTTTATCACTCACTTGAAAAGAAAAATTCAGATAAAAATGGCTATTGGCTGAATTTTGTGGGAATCTAGTTTAGCAGGCCAAGCTTAGGATGTTTTCCGGGTCATTTATAAAGGAACTGGTCTCTACAAGAGACAGGGTTCTTTTTAATGCTATTAGGATGCTTTAAAGGTCATGGGATCATAGACTGAAAGCTGAAAGGAGCCTCCAGGGTCATCTGGCCCAACTCCCACATTTCATAGATGAGGAAGCCCTGGCCCTGAGAGATTAATGTGCCTGAGACTTCATGAGCAGCAAGCATCACAGCCAGGATTAGAACCCGAGGCCTCAGAATCTAAATCTAGCACCTCACACTCTACCTCCCTGCCTCCCCTGACTGTGTCCTGAGGTAGATGAGCAAGAAAAGTGCCAGGCAGATCTGGCCTGGGGATGGAGGAGTCTTCAAGTGAGGGGACATCACCTGAAGGGGTGTGGAGAGCAGGGACCAATGGTGCATTCATTCAACAAACACAAACTGACCACCTACTGAGCACAGGACCAACTAGGAAGCACCATAGTACACAGAGCCCTGGGAATGGAGTCAGAAGCCCCGAGTTCAAATGTGACTTCAGACACTTACTAGTTGTATGACCCTGGACAAGTCACTTAACTTGGGTCTCTAACATAAAATAGGGACAGTAGTAACACCTACATCCCAGAGTTGCTGTGAGGATAAAATGAGACCCAGTTTGTAAAGTGCCTGGCCCATAGGAGGTGCTTAATAAATACTTGTTTCCTTTCTTCCTTCTTTCTTTCCTCCCACATACAGGGAGAACTCTCACTTCAGAGTCATTATCTACAAGGGTGTAAGGTTCCTACTCTCTCCCTGCCTTCAACTATTATAAGGGAAAACTTGCTGACTCTCAGAAATGCCCCAAAGTAGTCAGAGCCACCTCCAGGTGTAGTGAGCTCCCTGTCACTGGAGATCTCCAAGCAGAGACCCAGTGTCCACTTGTTGGGGGTGTTGTAGATAGGGAGGTTCTTGTTCAGGTAAGGGTCGGGTGAGAGGCCTCTAAGTTCCATTCCTACTCCAAGACCTTGTCCTCACAATAACTAGATAATGACAATGGAGTGGGTATAGGTTATTGTGCCCATTTCACAGATTTATTTGCTTCTTGGGTGTAGAATCCAGTATTTCATTCAGCTTATCACGAGACCCACAATGAATGCTTTCTGGGTCTCGCTCATTCATTCACAAAGCATTATTTAGTGCCTGCTTTGGGCCTGGCACTGGCCTGGGTGTTGGAGACCTGAGGACAAAGGGCAGTGGTCTGTGCCCTGATGGGGAGCTGACCAGCACTTAAAAGCATATACCAGAGAAGTCTCCAGTGTTGAATGCCTTCCTTCTCCCCAGCCTCTTACAATAACTACAACAAGATGACATTTCCCCTCTTCTCTGCAACTGGCCGAGTTGTTAAGTGGCCAATGAATCTTCCTTCATACAATTCAGCTGTCAATGAACATTCCAGCAGAGGCAGCTTCCTCTGGAAAACCCTTGGGAAGCTGGCCTCCATCTGCTCTCTCTGGTTCCTCTCGAGATTTAGAGCCAACAGGGACTTTAGAGAGGATCTTAACCAACTGCCTCAGTTTACAACAGAGTGATTTGCCCAAGGTCATGAGTGGCAGCACCACGATTGGATCCTAGTGTCCTGTCCGCTCCTCACATTGTCTTTCCTACCCCCACCCCACCCCTGCTTTTGACCCCTGAACCCCTGGTTTCTCTGCTTTCCTGGCTGTGCTCAGGGTTTTCCCTCTGAGATTTTCTCCAAAATAACTTGTGTTTGTGTGTGTGTGTGTGTGTGTGTGTGTAAATATATGTATGTGTATATATATATGTGTGTATGTGAGTATACATATATAACATGTTTGCATATAGTTGTTTGCATATTGTCTCTCCCATTAGACTGGGAACTCCATGAGGGCAGGGATGGGGACGACTTCTCCCTTTCTTTGTATCCCCAGAACTTGGAGCACATAGTAGATGTGTATTAATAAACCTTTGTGGATGTCACTTGACCTTGATTAAACAGGTAGGTAGATATGCAGAGACAGCATGTGTCTACTGTGTGACAGGCACTGGAGACACAGAGTCAAAAATGTAGCAATCCTTGCTCTCAAAAAGCTTACATTGTAAGTAGATACAATGTATACAAAGCTCAGTGAATATAAAGTGGCCCAACATTAATCAGACTTGACAGAAGAAGTCAGGCTCACTCCTGGGAACGTGGGAGGCTCGCTCCAAAGGGCATGTGGCCCTCAGCAGAAACACGGAAGCTTTCATGAGAGACACCAGGTGTGCAGGAAGATACGGGAAGTTCTAATTTGGATATGTTGAACTTAAGATAATAATAACAGCTAGCCTTCTGTAGCCCTTTGAGGTTTGTCAAGCACTTGACAAATATCTCGTTCGAACCTCACAACAATCCTATTATAATTATCCTCACATTACAGATTGAGGAAACAGACAGACATAAGTGACTTGCCCAGGGTCGCACAACTAAACAATGTCTGAGGCACGATTTGAATTCAGGTCTCTCTGACTCCCAAGTACAGCACTGTCTCCCATGGTCTCCCTGGCTGCCTGTGGCTTGTATGTCCAGTGGGATATCAATGACAGAGTACTGGAGGGCAGGAGAGAGATCTGGACTAGATACATGGATTTTGTAGTCAGCTGTGTAGAGATGATCAGTGAAGCCATGAGAACACATGAGACTGGCAACAGAGAGGGAAGAGGGTCCAGGATGAAGCTTTGGTGGCTGCCCACAATTAGAGGGAGGGGGAGGGGGAAGAAACAGAGCAAAGGAGGAAGAAGGAATGGTCCAGTATGATAGGAGAAAGAGAACCAAGAGAGGAGAGAGTGTGGGGGATGGGAGAGGGCAGTGTCCAAAACTGCAGAGGAGTCACTTCCCTTTTCTATTATCTGAAGGAATCTAAGAAATCTGGCTACTTCCATTCCTCAAAGACCTAGTAAGTGCTTATTTTATGTAGGGCATTATGATGAACAGTGGGAATGCAGAGATAAAAAGAAGAGAGGGACTTGTCTTTAACAGAAAAAAAAAAAAAAAACGATGAAAAGGCAGTTGTTTTTCTCCTGGTAGGATACCACCTTTCAACAGAGAGGTAAGCACACAGTGGAGACTAAAGTCATTTTGAGAGCACAGTAATAACAGGTGATCAAGGAGGGCTCCACAGAGGAGGTGGCACTTTGAGCAATGTTTTAAAAGGAGCTGGGAAGCTACCTTTCCTTCCTTCTCTCCCTCCTTCCTTCCTTCCTTCCTTCATTACTTCCTTCCTTCCTCATTTCTCTCCTTCTTTCCTTCCTCCTTACTTTGCTTCTTTCCTTCTTCCTTCCCTCCTTCCTTCCTTCTTTACTTCCTTCTTCTTTCCTTTCTTCCTTCCTCCTTCCCTTCCTTCTTTCCCTCCTTTCTTTATTCCTTCTTCCTCTCCTTTTCTTCCTCCTTCTTTCCCTCCTTCCTCCCTTTCTTCCTTCCCTCCTTCATCCCTTCCTTTTTTCCTTCCTTCCCTCCTTTCTTTCCTCCTCTCTTTCTTCCATCCTTCTTCCCTTCCTTTTTTTCCTTCTTTCTCTCCTCCTTTCCCATCTTCTCTCCTTTCTTTCCTCTTTTTATCTCTTCTTCTTTCTTTCCTTCTTTCCCCAGTGCCTGCCCCCTCACCCCAAGCCCACCTCCCTCATCTCCCTCTCTCAGATTCCGGTCCTCAGGCCCCAGAGTCTCCCCACCCCCCAATCCTTTGGCCAGCTCTGTGTTTGGTCTGCTCTCAATTTTTCTTTGTTTGTCCTACCATTCTACAGTAACTTTCTCCTTCCTCTCTCTCTTTCTCTGGGCTCATTCAAGTTTTGCTTGGGGTCCACAGCAACCCTTCCTGTTATAAGGCGGCCGGCCGGAGCTCTCTGGGCTGAAAAGTCTCCCCTGGCCTTTCATCCTGGCTGCTGGCTTTGTATTCAGGCCCCTTCCTCTCTGCGCCTCCACCAACATTCCTCAGCAAGCGCCCTCAGTCCTGCTTGCTCCTTCCAGGCTGGACTGAGTTGTCTCATATTGTTTCTATCCTTCCGGGCTTTTTTTAGCCTCTCCCCCCAATCCCGGACATCCTGGCTGGGGAGCTGGGCTGCTCCTGCTTTAATCATCTCCCACTTGCCTTTGCCTCATCCGGTTGTAGAGGAAATTGAGTCAGTGTTCAATGCACCCAGCCTTCCCAGCCTCGCTGGCCTTTC